>NW_028160652.1:55000-61459 GCF_964263955.1 Coregonus lavaretus | reverse complement strand
CGAGTGCCGGGGCACCGCTCGAGAGGTCTCTTTCTAGCTGGAGGGTTTAGTAGGAACCGCACAACCGAGCCAACATCAGGGTGTGAGAAGCACGTGTCTCTGGCGCCGGTACGTTATAGGGTAGACATCACTCCTGGCATCGCTGCCTGGGAGAGCCACTCCCCGCACCGGAACACCAACGTAGGGCCACTAGGTCAGACGGGTCGTCTTGGTATCGCTCAGCGAGGCTCGGCCGGAGCATATCGGGGAAGCGGGGTGAACCGTCTCCGAAAGGGGCTCCACCGATAGAGGCGAATCCACATGGGGCGGGAGGAACCGTCCGTCCGAACACCGGCCAGAGGCCGGCCGACAGGGGCCCTCCCAGGTGGATAACGAATGCCAATCGGTCAGTGTATATGAAACAGGTTCGAGAATAGACAGGGGACATGGGGACATGAGGGTATCCGAAACCAGGCCCTGCCCTGGGCATGAGAACCTCCAGTCGGTCGCCGGAGGGATGGTCCACTTCGGAGCGTTGGAACCATGGTTCTGCGGGACCCAGAACCCTCAAAAAAGCCCATTTACCAACAACCGCACGGGCCGAGAGGTTTGCCATCACCCCCGGATCAATCGGACGTGTACGGGTGCTTCACGACAGAGAGGGGCCATGGGGACATGAGGTAGCCGAAACCGGGCCTTCCCCTGGGCATGGGAACGGCCAGTAGGTCCCTGGAGGTATGGTCCACTTCGGAGCGTTGGAACCATGGTTCTGAGGGACCCAGAACCCTCAAACATGCCCGATTCCCAATATCCGCACAGGCCGAGAGGTTTGCCATCACCCCCGGATCAATCCGCCATGGAAGTCTATTCTCTGAAACGAGGTTTTCAAAATCGCGCCGGTACCTGTCTGGCCGACCTGGAACCGAGTGGGGCTACTACGGGAGAGGCCAAATTATCGACATAAGCCCTGCCACCCGCTGGGCCTGTCTGTGCTCCGCCGTTTGGGGGAAAAAACAGCGATTTCGGTTTTGAAAAAACGACTTAAAACGTTAATAATTCAAAAACTAAAAGTCCAATCAGGATGGGGTTTTTTTGGCGCAAAAGGGCACGAATAGACGCACATTTATATATAAATTAATTCGTTTTTGGAAATTTTTTACTATATTTTAATTATGTTAGAAAAGTGAAAAAAAAAAATAGGGGTCAGAACGGTTGATGTTCCTATACGAGTTAAGAAAAACCCTTTTAGGTAATGGAAGTTCATCATAAAAGAGGATAATAGACCAAATTTGGGACCTCTAGCTCATCGGGAAGTATTTTTAAACATTATTTGAAAAAATCGGAAAAATCGGCCGAAATTGCACTATGTCCCTTCGTGCATGGTAACCCAAATGAGAACCAGGGGGAACGGCTCCTGACTCACACAAGGCCGACATGGGTGCTCTTGGTCGGATTGGGTTGTGGGTCAGACACCCCCACATGGAAGACCGCCGGCGGTCGATGGGAGAACCAGAGACCGACTCCTGGCTCACGGAAGGCCGATTTGGGTGCACTTGGTCGGATTGGGTTGTGGGTCAGACACCCCAACATGGTTGTCCGCCGGCGGACACCAGGAGAACCAGGGACCGACTCCTGGCTCACGGAAGGCCGATTTGATGCACTTTTTTCGGATTGGGGTGGTGGTCAGACACCCCCATATGGAAATCATCCGGTTGACAACAGGAGAACCAGGGACCGACTCCTGCCTCACGGAAGGCCGATTTTGATGCACTTTTCTCGGATTGGGTTGGTGGTCAGACACCCCCATATGGATAACCGCCGGCGGACACCAGGAGAACCAGGGACCGACTCCTGGCTCCCGGAAGGCCGATTTTGATGCACTTTTCTCGGATTGGGTTGGTGGTCAGACACCCCCATATGGAAATCATCCGGTTGACACTATGAGAACCAGGGACCGACTCCTGGCTCCCGGAAGGCCGATTTTGATGCACTTTTCTCGGATTGGGTTGGTGGTCAGACACCCCCATATGGAAACCATCCGTTGACACCAGGAGAACCAGGGACCGACTCCTGGCTCCCGGAAGGCCGATTTTGATGCACTTTTCTCGGATTGGGTTGGTGGTCAGACACCCCCATATGGAAATCATCCGGTTGACACTATGAGAACCAGGGACCGACTCCTGGCTCCCGGAAGGCCGATTTTGATGCACTTTTCTCGGATTGGGTTGGTGGTCAGACACCCCCATATGGAAACCATCCGGTTGACACCAGGAGAACCAGGGACCGACTCCTGGCTCCCGGAAGGCCGATTTTGATGCACTTTTCTCGGATTGGGTTGGTGGTCAGACACCCCCATATGGAAATCATCCGGTTGACACTATGAGAACCAGGGACCGACTCCTGGCTCCCGGAAGGCCGATTTTGATGCACTTTTCTCGGATTGGGTTGGTGGTCAGACACCCCCATATGGAAACCATCCGGTTGACACCAGGAGAACCAGGGACCGACTCCTGGCTCCCGGAAGGCCGATTTTGATGCACTTTTCTCGGATTGGGTTGGTGGTCAGACACCCCCATATGGAAATCATCCGGTTGACACTATGAGAACCAGGGACCGACTCCTGGCTCCCGGAAGGCCGATTTTGATGCACTTTTCTCGGATTGGGTTGGTGGTCAGACACCCCCATATGGAAACCATCCGGTTGACACTATGAGAACCAGGGACCGACTCCTGGCTCCCGGAAGGCCGATTTTGATGCACTTTTCTCGGATTGGGTTGGTGGTCAGACACCCCCATATGGAAACCATCCGGTTGACACCAGGAGAACCAGGGACCGACTCCTGGCTCCCGGAAGGCCGATTTTGATGCACTTTTCTCGGATTGGGTTGGTGGTCAGACACCCCCATATGGAAATCATCCGGTTGACACTATGAGAACCAGGGACCGACTCCTGGCTCCCGGAAGGCCGATTTTGATGCACTTTTCTCGGATTGGGTTGGTGGTCAGACACCCCCATATGGAAACCATCCGGTTGACACCAGGAGAACCAGGGACCGACTCCTGGCTCCCGGAAGGCCGATTTTGATGCACTTTTCTCGGATTGGGTTGGTGGTCAGACACCCCCATATGGAAATCATCCGGTTGACACTATGAGAACCAGGGACCGACTCCTGGCTCCCGGAAGGCCGATTTTGATGCACTTTTCTCGGATTGGGTTGGTGGTCAGACACCCCCATATGGAAATCATCCGGTTGACACTATGAGAACCAGGGACCGACTCCTGGCTCCCGGAAGGCCGATTTTGATGCACTTTTCTCGGATTGGGTTGGTGGTCAGACACCCCCATATGGAAACCATCCGGTTGACACCAGGAGAACCAGGGACCGACTCCTGGCTCCCGGAAGGCCGATTTTGATGCACTTTTCTCGGATTGGGTTGGTGGTCAGACACCCCCATATGGAAATCATCCGGTTGACAACAGGAGAACCAGGGACCGACTCCTGGCTCCCGGAAGGCCGATTTTGATGCACTTTTCTCGGATTGGGTTGGTGGTCAGACACCCCCATATGGAAACCATCCGGTTGACACTATGAGAACCAGGGACCGACTCCTGGCTCCCGGAAGGCCGATTTTGATGCACTTTTCTCGGATTGGGGTGGTGGTCAGACACCCCCATATGGATAACCGCCGGCGGACACCAGGAGAACCAGGGACCGACTCCTGGCTCACGGAGGCCGATTTTGTTGCACTTTTCTCGGATTGGGGTGGTGGTCAGACACCCCCATATGGAAATCATCCGGTTGACACTATGAGAACCAGGGACCGACTCCTGGCTCACGGAGGCCGATTTTGATGCACTTTTCTCGGATTGGGGTGGTGGTCAGACACCCCCATATGGTAAACCGCCGGCGGACACTAGGAGAACCAGGGGAGGCTCTTACCTCACACATGGGGGTTTTGGGTGCCCTTGGCCGGCTTGGGGGTGACCCCAAGGGGGGGTCCAAGACCCCACACCCGGATCCATCCACAGGGGGGCGCCACAGGTCACTTTAAGCCTGATTTCACTATGGGTACCCAGGGGAGGCTGTTCACTCACACATGGGGGTTTTGGGTGCCCTTGGTCGGCATGGCTGGCTTGGGGGAGACCCCAAGAAGGGGTCCAAGCACCCACAGCCGAATCCATCCACAGGGGGGCGCCACAGGTCACTTTAGGCCTGATTTCACTGGGGGGACACTGGGGAGGCTGTTCACTCACACATGGGGGTTTTGGGTGCCCTTGGTCGGCATGGCTGGCTTGGGGGAGACCCCAAGAAGGGGTCCAAGCACCCCCACCAAGATCCATCCACAGGGGGGCGCCACAGGTCACTTTAAGCCTGATTTCACTATGGGTACACTGGGGAGGCTGTTCACTCACACATGGGGGTTTTGGGTGCCCATGGTCGGCATGGCTGGCTTGGAGGAGACCCAAGAAGGGGTCCAAGCACCCCCACCAAGATCCATCCACAGGGGGGCGCCACAGGTCACTTTAAGCCTGATTTCACTATGGGTACCCAGGGGAGGCTGTTCACTCACACATGGGGGTTTTGGGTGCCCATGGCCGGCATGGATGGCTTGGGGGGGACCCCAAGAAGGGGTCCAAGACCCCACAGCCGGATCCATCCACAGGGGGGCGCCACAGGTCACTTTAGGCCGGATTTCACTATGGGGACCCAGGGGAGGCTGTTCACTCACACATGGGGGTTTTGGGTGCCCTTGGTCGGCATGGCTGGCTTGGGGGAGACCCCAAGAAGGGGTCCAAGCACCCACAGCCGAATCCATCCACAGGGGGGCGCCACAGGTCACTTTAAGCCTGATTTCACTGGGGGGACACTGGGGAGGCTGTTCACTCACACATGGGGGTTTTGGGTGCCCATGGTCGGCATGGCTGGCTTGGAGGAGACCCCAAGAAGGGGTCCAAGCACCCCCACCAAGATCCATCCACAGGGGGGCGCCACAGGTCACTTTAAGCCTGATTTCACTATGGGTACCCAGGGGAGGCTGTTCACTCACACATGGGGGTTTTGGGTGCCCATGGCCGGCATGGATGGCTTGGGGGGGACCCCAAGAAGGGGTCCAAGACCCCACAGCCGGATCCATCCACAGGGGGGCGCCACAGGTCACTTTAGGCCGGATTTCACTATGGGGACCCAGGGGAGGCTTTTCACTCACACATGGGGGTTTTGGGTGCCCTTGGTCGGCATGGCTGGCTTGGGGGGGACCCCAAGAAGGGGTCCAAGACCCCACAGCCGGATCCATCCACAGGGGGGCGCCACAGGTCACTTTAGGCCGGATTTCACTATGGGGACCCAGGGGAGGCTTTTCACTCACACATGGGGGTTTTGGGTGCCCTTGGTCGGCATGGCTGGCTTGGGGGGGACCCCAAGAAGGGGTCCAAGCACCCCCACCAAGATCCATCCACAGGGGGGCGCCACAGGTCATTTTCACTAGGAGAACCAGGGGAGGGCTCCTGACTCACACATGGGCATTCTGGGTGCCCATGGCTGGGATGGGTGAGACAGAGTCCAGCCCTCCACACACAAAAGTGACCCAGCAGGCCAGAAGAAAGGGGAGAGAGAGAGAGAGAGAACAAATAATACATGGGCACAGAGCAGCCAGCCTCCATTGGAGCTGCCTGCACAGTGCTGCCCTCCTGTGGGAAAGGTTCACACACACACTCACTCACTCACTCACACAGACACACACAGACAAACCTATTCACTTGGGCCTTCTCCCTCATGCCCTGCTGACATCCATGCAGGCCCACATTGACCTTTGTGACCTCTGGAGCTCCATGCACCTTGTTCTAAACTCCCTGCCTAGTAAAGGGCATCTCCCATGGGCATGAGAGTACAGCTCACTCCCCTGGAGCACCATGCCTCTTTTTAATCACTCTCTCCCTATTAAAACCCTCTCTCCCATGGGCTTGAGAGTACAGCTTACTCCCTTGACCTCCAGAGGTATAGGAGGCCAAAAAAAAGGGGGACAGAGCAGACAGCCCCCAAAGGGGATGCCTGCTCTGCCCCCCTATGAGACAGGTTCACTCACTCACACAGACACACCTATTCACTTGGGCCTTCTCCCTCATGCCCTGCTGACATCCATGCAGGCCCACATTGACCTTTGTGACCTCTGGAGCTCCATGCCTCTTTTTAAACTCTCTCTTCCCATTAAAAGCCTCTCTCACATGGGCTTGAGAGTACAGCTTACTCCCTTGACCTCCAGAGGTATAGGAGGCCAAAAAAAAAGGGGGACAGAGCAGACAGCCCCCAAAGGGGATGCCTGCTCTGCCCCCCTATGAGACAGGTTCACTCACTCACACAGACACACCTATTCACTTGGGCCTTCTCTCTGTGGCCCTGCTGACAGCCATGCAGGCCCACATTGACCTTTGTGACCTCTGGAGCTCATTGCCTCCATCTCTACACTCCATGCCCAGTGAAA
>NW_028160652.1:35000-45000 GCF_964263955.1 Coregonus lavaretus | reverse complement strand
AATCGCGCCGGTACCTGTCTGGCCGACCTGGAACCGAGTGGGGCTACTACGGGAGAGGCCAAATTATCGACATAAGCCCTGCCACCCGCTGGGCCTGTCTGTGCTCCGCCGTTTGGGGGAAAAAACAGCGATTTCGGTTTTGAAAAAACGACTTAAAACGTTAATAATTCAAAAACTAAAAGTCCAATCAGGATGGGGTTTTTTTGGCGCAAAAGGGCACGAATAGACGCACATTTATATATAAATTAATTCGTTTTTGGAAATTTTTTACTATATTTTAATTATGTTAGAAAAGTGAAAAAAAAAAATAGGGGTCAGAACGGTTGATGTTCCTATACGAGTTAAGAAAAACCCTTTTAGGTAATGGAAGTTCATCATAAAAGAGGATAATAGACCAAATTTGGGACCTCTAGCTCATCGGGAAGTATTTTTAAACATTATTTGAAAAAATCGGAAAAATCGGCCGAAATTGCACTATGTCCCTTCGTGCATGGTAACCCAAATGAGAACCAGGGGGAACGGCTCCTGACTCACACAAGGCCGACATGGGTGCTCTTGGTCGGATTGGGTTGTGGGTCAGACACCCCCACATGGAAGACCGCCGGCGGCCGATGGGAGAACCAGAGACCGACTCCTGGCTCACGGAAGGCCGATTTGGGTGCACTTGGTCGGATTGGGTTGTGGGTCAGACACCCCAACATGGTTGTCCGCCGGCGGACACCAGGAGAACCAGGGACCGACTCCTGCCTCACGGAAGGCCGATTTGATGCACTTTTTTCGGATTGGGGTGGTGGTCAGACACCCCCATATGGAAATCATCCGGTTGACAACAGGAGAACCAGGGACCGACTCCTGCCTCACGGAAGGCCGATTTTGATGCACTTTTCTCGGATTGGGTTGGTGGTCAGACACCCCAACATGGTTGTCCGCCGGCGGACACCAGGAGAACCAGGGACCGACTCCTGGCTCACGGAGGCCGATTTTGATGCACTTTTTTCGGATTGGGGTGGTGGTCAGACACCCCCATATGGAAATCATCCGGTTGACAACAGGAGAACCAGGGACCGACTCCTGGCTCCCGGAAGGCCGATTTTGATGCACTTTTTTCGGATTGGGTTGGTGGTCAGACACCCCCATATGGAAACCATCCGGTTGACACTATGAGAACCAGGGACCGACTCCTGGCTCCCGGAAGGCCGATTTTGATGCACTTTTTTCGGATTGGGTTGGTGGTCAGACACCCCCATATGGAAACCATCCGGTTGACACTATGAGAACCAGGGACCGACTCCTGGCTCCCGGAAGGCCGATTTTGATGCACTTTTTTCGGATTGGGTTGGTGGTCAGACACCCCCATATGGAAACCATCCGGTTGACACTATGAGAACCAGGGACCGACTCCTGGCTCCCGGAAGGCCGATTTTGATGCACTTTTCTCGGATTGGGTTGGTGGTCAGACACCCCCATATGGAAACCATCCGGTTGACACTATGAGAACCAGGGACCGACTCCTGGCTCCCGGAAGGCCGATTTTGATGCACTTTTCTCGGATTGGGTTGGTGGTCAGACACCCCCATATGGAAATCATCCGGTTGACACTATGAGAACCAGGGACCGACTCCTGGCTCCCGGAAGGCCGATTTTGATGCACTTTTCTCGGATTGGGTTGGTGGTCAGACACCCCCATATGGAAATCATCCGGTTGACACTATGAGAACCAGGGACCGACTCCTGGCTCCCGGAAGGCCGATTTTGATGCACTTTTTTCGGATTGGGTTGGTGGTCAGACACCCCCATATGGAAACCATCCGGTTGACACTATGAGAACCAGGGACCGACTCCTGGCTCCCGGAAGGCCGATTTTGATGCACTTTTCTCGGATTGGGTTGGTGGTCAGACACCCCCATATGGAAATCATCCGGTTGACAACAGGAGAACCAGGGACCGACTCCTGGCTCCCGGAAGGCCGATTTTGATGCACTTTTCTCGGATTGGGTTGGTGGTCAGACACCCCCATATGGAAATCATCCGGTTGACAACAGGAGAACCAGGGACCGACTCCTGGCTCCCGGAAGGCCGATTTTGATGCACTTTTCTCGGATTGGGTTGGTGGTCAGACACCCCCATATGGAAATCATCCGGTTGACACTATGAGAACCAGGGACCGACTCCTGGCTCCCGGAAGGCCGATTTTGATGCACTTTTCTCGGATTGGGTTGGTGGTCAGACACCCCCATATGGAAATCATCCGGTTGACACTATGAGAACCAGGGACCGACTCCTGGCTCCCGGAAGGCCGATTTTGATGCACTTTTCTCGGATTGGGTTGGTGGTCAGACACCCCCATATGGAAATCATCCGGTTGACACTATGAGAACCAGGGACCGACTCCTGGCTCCCGGAAGGCCGATTTTGATGCACTTTTCTCGGATTGGGTTGGTGGTCAGACACCCCCATATGGAAATCATCCGGTTGACACTATGAGAACCAGGGACCGACTCCTGGCTCCCGGAAGGCCGATTTTGATGCACTTTTTTCGGATTGGGTTGGTGGTCAGACACCCCCATATGGAAACCATCCGGTTGACACTATGAGAACCAGGGACCGACTCCTGGCTCCCGGAAGGCCGATTTTGATGCACTTTTCTCGGATTGGGTTGGTGGTCAGACACCCCCATATGGAAATCATCCGGTTGACAACAGGAGAACCAGGGACCGACTCCTGGCTCCCGGAAGGCCGATTTTGATGCACTTTTCTCGGATTGGGTTGGTGGTCAGACACCCCCATATGGAAATCATCCGGTTGACAACAGGAGAACCAGGGACCGACTCCTGGCTCCCGGAAGGCCGATTTTGATGCACTTTTCTCGGATTGGGTTGGTGGTCAGACACCCCCATATGGAAATCATCCGGTTGACAACAGGAGAACCAGGGACCGACTCCTGGCTCCCGGAAGGCCGATTTTGATGCACTTTTCTCGGATTGGGTTGGTGGTCAGACACCCCCATATGGAAATCATCCGGTTGACAACAGGAGAACCAGGGACCGACTCCTGGCTCCCGGAAGGCCGATTTTGATGCACTTTTCTCGGATTGGGTTGGTGGTCAGACACCCCCATATGGAAATCATCCGGTTGACATTAGGAGAACCAGGGACCGACTCCTGGCTCCCGGAAGGCCGATTTTGATGCACTTTTCTCGGATTGGGTTGGTGGTCAGACACCCCCATATGGAAATCATCCGGTTGACATTAGGAGAACCAGGGACCGACTCCTGGCTCCCGGAAGGCCGATTTTGATGCACTTTTCTCGGATTGGGTTGGTGGTCAGACACCCCCATATGGAAATCATCCGGTTGACAACAGGAGAACCAGGGACCGACTCCTGGCTCCCGGAAGGCCGATTTTGATGCACTTTTCTCGGATTGGGTTGGTGGTCAGACACCCCCATATGGAAATCATCCGGTTGACAACAGGAGAACCAGGGACCGACTCCTGGCTCCCGGAAGGCCGATTTTGATGCACTTTTCTCGGATTGGGTTGGTGGTCAGACACCCCCATATGGAAATCATCCGGTTGACAACAGGAGAACCAGGGACCGACTCCTGGCTCCCGGAAGGCCGATTTTGATGCACTTTTCTCGGATTGGGTTGGTGGTCAGACACCCCCATATGGAAATCATCCGGTTGACATTAGGAGAACCAGGGACCGACTCCTGGCTCCCGGAAGGCCGATTTTGATGCACTTTTCTCGGATTGGGTTGGTGGTCAGACACCCCCATATGGAAATCATCCTGGTTGACATTAGGAGAACCAGGGACCGACTCCTGGCTCCCGGAAGGCCGATTTTGATGCACTTTTCTCGGATTGGGTTGGTGGTCAGACACCCCCATATGGAAACCATCCGGTTGACACCAGGAGAACCAGGGACCGACTCCTGGCTCCCGGAAGGCCGATTTTGATGCACTTTTTTCGGATTGGGTTGGTGGTCAGACACCCCCATATGGAAATCATCCGGTTGACATTAGGAGAACCAGGGACCGACTCCTGGCTCCCGGAAGGCCGATTTTGATGCACTTTTCTCGGATTGGGTTGGTGGTCAGACACCCCCATATGGAAATCATCCGGTTGACATTAGGAGAACCAGGGACCGACTCCTGGCTCCCGGAAGGCCGATTTTGATGCACTTTTCTCGGATTGGGTTGGTGGTCAGACACCCCCATATGGAAATCATCCGGTTGACATTAGGAGAACCAGGGACCGACTCCTGGCTCCCGGAAGGCCGATTTTGATGCACTTTTCTCGGATTGGGTTGGTGGTCAGACACCCCCATATGGAAACCATCCGGTTGACACCAGGAGAACCAGGGACCGACTCCTGGCTCCCGGAAGGCCGATTTTGATGCACTTTTCTCGGATTGGGTTGGTGGTCAGACACCCCCATATGGAAATCATCCGGTTGACATTAGGAGAACCAGGGACCGACTCCTGGCTCCCGGAAGGCCGATTTTGATGCACTTTTCTCGGATTGGGTTGGTGGTCAGACACCCCCATATGGTAAACCGCCGGCGGACACTAGGAGAACCAGGGGAGGCTATTACCTCACACATGGGGGTTTTGGGTGCCCTTGGCCGGCTTGGGGGTGACCCCAAGAGTGGGTCCAAGACCCCACACCCGGATCCATCCACAGGGGGGCGCCACATGTCATTTTAAGCCTGATTTCACTAGGGGAACCAGGGGATGATCTTAACTCACAAATGGGGGTTTTGGGTGCCCATGGCCGGCTTGGGGGTGACCCCAAGAAGGGGTCCAAGCACCCCCATCCAGATCCATCCACAGGGGGGCGCCACAGGTCACTTTAGGCCGGATTTCACTATGGGGACCCAGGGGAGGCTGTTCACTCACACATGGGGGTTTTGGGTGCCCATGGTCGGCATGGCTGGCTTGGAGGAGACCCCAAGAAGGGGTCCAAGCACCCCCATCCAGATCCATCCACAGGGGGGCGCCACAGGTCATTTTAGGCCGGATTTCACTATGGGGACCCAGGGGAGGCTGTTCACTCACACATGGGGGTTTTGGGTGCCCATGGTCGGCATGGCTGGCTTGGAGGAGACCCCAAGAAGGGGTCCAAGCACCCCCATCCAGATCCATCCACAGGGGGGCGCCACAGGTCATTTTAGGCCGGATTTCACTATGGGGACCCAGGGGAGGCTGTTCACTCACACATGGGGGTTTTGGGTGCCCATGGTCGGCATGGCTGGCTTGGGGGAGACCCCAAGAAGGGGTCCAAGCACCCACAGCCGAATCCATCCACAGGGGGCGCCACAGGTCACTTTAGGCCGGATTTCACTAGGGGTACACTGGGGAGGCTGTTCACTCACACATGGGGGTTTTGGGTGCCCTTGGTCGGCATGGCTGGCTTGGAGGAGACCCCAAGAAGGGGTCCAAGCACCCCCACCAAGATCCATCCACAGGGGGGCGCCACAGGTCACTTTAAGCCTGATTTCACTATGGGGACCCAGGGGAGGCTTTTCACTCACACATGGGGGTTTTGGGTGCCCTTGGTCGGCATGGCTGGCTTGGGGGGGACCCCAAGAAGGGGTCCAAGACCCCACAGCCGGATCCATCCACAGGGGGGCGCCACAGGTCATTGTAGGCCGGATTTCACTATGGGGACCCAGGGGAGGCTTTTCACTCACACATGGGGGTTTTGGGTGCCCATGGTCGGCATGGCTGGCTTGGGGGGGACCCCAAGAAGGGGTCCAAGACCCCACAGCCGGATCCATCCACAGGGGGGCGCCACATGTCACTTTAGGCCGGATTTCACTATGGGTACCCAGGGGAGGCTGTTCACTCACACATGGGGGTTTTGGGTGCCCATTGAAGGCATGGCCAGCTTGGGGGGGACCCCAAGAAGGGGTCCAAGCACCCACAGCCGGATCTATCCACAGGGGGGCGCCACATGTCATTTTAAGCCTGATTTCACTATGGGTACCCAGGGGAGGCTGTTCACTCACACATGGGGGTTTGGGGTGCCCATGGTCGGCATGGATGGCTTGGGGGGGACCCCAAGAAGGGGTCCAAGCACCCACAGCCGGATCTATCCACAGGGGGGCGCCACATGTCATTTTAAGCCTGATTTCACTATGGGTACCCAGGGGAGGCTGTTCACTCACACATGGGGGTTTTGGGTGCCCATGGTCGGCATGGCTGGCTTGGAGGAGACCCCAAGAAGGGGTCCAAGCACCCACAGCCGAATCCACACAGGTCACTTATGCCGGATTTCACTATGGGGACACAGGGGAGGCTGTTCACTCACACATGGGGGTTTTGGGTGCCCATGGCCGGCATGGCTGGCTTGGGGGGGACCCCGAGAAGGGGTCCAAGCACCCACAGCCGAATCCATCCACAGGGGGGCGCCACAGGTCACTTTAAGCCTGATTTCACTATGGGTACACTGGGGAGGCTGTTCACTCACACATGGGGGTTTTGGGTGCCCATGGCCGGCATGGCTGGCTTGGGGGGGACCCGGAGAAGGGGTCCAAGCACCCCACAGCCGAATCCATCCACAGGGGGCGCCACAGGTCACTTTAAGCCTGATTTCACTATGGGTACACTGGGGAGGCTGTTCACTCACACATGGGGGTTTTGGGTGCCCATGGTCGGCATGGCTGGCTTGGAGGAGACCCCAAGAAGGGGTCCCAAGCACCCCCACCAAGATCCATCCACAGGGGGGCGCCACAGGTCACTTTAAGCCTGATTTCTACTATGGGTACACTGGGGAGGCTGTTCACTCACACATGGGGGTTTTGGGTGCCCATGGTCGGCATGGCTGGCTTGGAGGAGACCCCAAGAAGGGGTCCAAGCACCCCCACCAAGATCCATCCACAGGGGGGCGCCACAGGTCACTTTAAGCCTGATTTCACTATGGGTACACTGGGGAGGCTGTTCACTCACACATGGGGGTTTTGGGTGCCCATGGCCGGCATGGCTGGCTTGGGGGAGACCCCAAGAAGGGGTCCAAGCACCCCCACCAAGATCCATCCACAGGGGGGCGCCACAGGTCACTTTAAGCCTGATTTCACTATGGGTACACTGGGAGGCTGTTCACTCACACATGGGGTTTTGGGTGCCCATGGTCGGCATGGCTGGCTTGGAGGAGACCCCAAGAAGGGGTCCAAGCACCCCCACCAAGATCCATCCACAGGGGGGCGCCACAGGTCACTTAAGCCTGATTTCACTATGGGTACACTGGGGAGGCTGTTCACTCACACATGGGGGTTTTGGGTGCCCATGGCGGCATGCTGGCTTGGGGGAGACCCCAAGAAGGGGTCCAAGCACCCCCACCAAGATCCATCCACAGGGGGGCGCCACAGGTCACTTTAAGCCTGATTTCACTATGGGTACACTGGGGAGGCTGTTCACTCACACATGGGGGTTTTGGGTGCCCATGGTCGGCATGGCTGGCTTGGAGGAGACCCCAAGAAGGGGTCCAAGCACCCCCACCAAGATCCATCCACAGGGGGGCGCCACAGGTCACTTTAAGCCTGATTTCACTATGGGTACACTGGGGAGGCTGTTCACTCACACATGGGGGTTTTGGGTGCCCATGGCCGGCATGGCTGGCTTGGGGGAGACCCCAAGAAGGGGTCCAAGCACCCCCCCAAGATCCATCCACAGGGGGGCGCCACAGGTCACTTTAAGCCTGATTTCACTATGGTACACTGGGGAGGCTGTTCACTCACACATGGGGGTTTTGGGTGCCCATGGCCGGCATGGCTGGCTTGGGGAGACCCAAGAAGGGGTCCAAGCACCCCCACCAAGATCCATCCACAGGGGGGCGCCACAGGTCACTTTAAGCCTGATTTCACTAGGGGGACACTGGGAGGCTGTTCACTCACACATGGGGGTTTTGGGTGCCCATGGCCGGCATGGCTGGCTTGGGGGAGACCCCAAGAGGGGTCCAAGCACCCCCACCAAGATCCATCCACAGGGGGGCGCCACAGGTCACTTTAAGCCTGATTTCACTAGGGGGACACTGGGGAGGCTGTTCACTCACACATGGGGGTTTTGGGTGCCCATGGCCGGCATGGCTGGCTTGGGGGAGACCCCAAGAAGGGGTCCAAGCACCCCCACCAAGATCCATCCACAGGGGGGCGCCACAGGTCATTTTCACTAGGAGAACCAGGGGAGGGCTCCTGACTCACACATGGGCATTCTGGGTGCCCATGGCTGGGATGGGTGAGACAGAGTCCAGCCCTCCACACACAAAAGTGATCCAGCAGGCCAGAAGAAAGGGGAGAGAGAGAGAGAGAGAACAAATAATACATGGGCACAGAGCAGCCAGCCTCCATTGGAGCTGCCTGCACAGTGCTGCCCTCCTGTGGGAAAGGTTCACACACACACTCACTCACTCACTCACACAGACACACACAGACAAACCTATTCACTTGGGCCTTCTCCCTCATGCCCTGCTGACATCCATGCAGGCCCACATTGACCTTTGTGACCTCTGGAGCTCCATGCACCTTGTTCTAAACTCCCTGCCTAGTAAAGGGCATCTCCCATGGGCATGAGAGTACAGCTCACTCCCCTGGAGCACCATGCCTCTTTTTAATCACTCTCTCCCTATTAAAACCCTCTCTCCCATGGGCTTGAGAGTACAGCTTACTCCCTTGACCTCCAGAGGTATAGGAGGCCAAAAAAAAAGGGGGACAGAGCAGACAGCCCCCAAAGGGGATGCCTGCTCTGCCCCCCTATGAGACAGGTTCACTCACTCACACAGACACACCTATTCACTTGGGCCTTCTCCCTCATGCCCTGCTGACATCCATGCAGGCCCACATTGACCTTTGTGACCTCTGGAGCTCCATGCCTCTTTTTAAACTCTCTCTTCCCATTAAAAGCCTCTCTCACATGGGCTTGAGAGTACAGCTTACTCCCTTGACCTCCAGAGGTATAGGAGGCCAAAAAAAAAGGGGGACAGAGCAGACAGCCCCCAAAGGGGATGCCTGCTCTGCCCCCCTATGAGACAGGTTCACTCACTCACACAGACACACCTATTCACTTGGGCCTTCTCTCTGTGGCCCTGCTGACAGCCATGCAGGCCCACATTGACCTTTGTGACCTCTGGAGCTCATTGCCTCCATCTCTACACTCCATGCCCAGTGAAACCCTCTCTCACTCGGCCTGAGACTGCAGCTCACTCCCTGGATGGCCTGGGCTCCAGAACCACGACCACCAAGCCCACACTCCCTGCCCAGTGAAACCCTCTCTCACTCGGCCTGAGACTGCAGCTCACTCCCTGGATGGCCTGGGCTCCAGAACCACGACCACCAAGCCCACACTCCCTGCCCACTCAAACCCTCTCTCACTCGGCCTCAGACTGCAGCTCACTCCCTGGATGGCCTGGGCTCCAGAACCACGACCACCAAGCCCACACTCCCTGCCCACTCAAACCCTCTCTCACTCGGCCTCAGACTGCAGCTCACTCCCTGGATGGCCTGGGCTCCAGAACCACGACCACCAAGCCCACACTCCCTGCCCGCTCAAACCATCTCTCACTCGGACTGAGACTGCAGCTCACTGCATGGGCGTCCCCGACCTCCATGCCTCCAGGCCCACACTCCGTGTCCGCTCAAACCATCTCTCACTCGGACTGAGACTGCAGCTCACTGCATGGGCGTCCCCGACCTCC
This sequence comes from Coregonus lavaretus, assembly GCF_964263955.1. NCBI lineage: Eukaryota > Metazoa > Chordata > Actinopteri > Salmoniformes > Salmonidae > Coregonus > Coregonus lavaretus. The sequence goes on along the minus strand of NW_028160652.1, from coordinate 35,309 downwards.
ATGCCTCCAGGCCCACACTCCGTGTCCGCTCAAACCATCTCTCACTCGGACTGAGACTGCAGCTCACTGCATGGGCCTCCCCGACCTCCATGCCTACAGGCCCACACTCTGTGTCCGCTCAAACCATCTCTCACTCGGACTGAGACTGCAGCTCACTGCATGGGCCTCCCCGACCTCCATGCCTCCAGGCCCACACTCCGTGTCCGCTCAAACCATCTCTCACTCGGACTGAGACTGCAGCTCACTGCATGGGCCTCCCCGACCTCCATGCCTACAGGCCCACACTCTGTGTCCGCTCAAACCATCTCT
>NW_028160652.1:17500-25000 GCF_964263955.1 Coregonus lavaretus | reverse complement strand
TGGGTTGGTGGTCAGACACCCCCATATGGAAACCATCCGGTTGACACTATGAGAACCAGGGACCGACTCCTGGCTCCCGGAAGGCCGATTTTGATGCACTTTTTTCGGATTGGGTTGGTGGTCAGACACCCCCATATGGAAACCATCCGGTTGACACTATGAGAACCAGGGACCGACTCCTGGCTCCCGGAAGGCCGATTTTGATGCACTTTTTTCGGATTGGGTTGGTGGTCAGACACCCCCATATGGAAACCATCCGGTTGACACTATGAGAACCAGGGACCGACTCCTGGCTCCCGGAAGGCCGATTTTGATGCACTTTTCTCGGATTGGGTTGGTGGTCAGACACCCCCATATGGAAACCATCCGGTTGACACTATGAGAACCAGGGACCGACTCCTGGCTCCCGGAAGGCCGATTTTGATGCACTTTTCTCGGATTGGGTTGGTGGTCAGACACCCCCATATGGAAATCATCCGGTTGACACTATGAGAACCAGGGACCGACTCCTGGCTCCCGGAAGGCCGATTTTGATGCACTTTTCTCGGATTGGGTTGGTGGTCAGACACCCCCATATGGAAATCATCCGGTTGACACTATGAGAACCAGGGACCGACTCCTGGCTCCCGGAAGGCCGATTTTGATGCACTTTTTTCGGATTGGGTTGGTGGTCAGACACCCCCATATGGAAACCATCCGGTTGACACTATGAGAACCAGGGACCGACTCCTGGCTCCCGGAAGGCCGATTTTGATGCACTTTTCTCGGATTGGGTTGGTGGTCAGACACCCCCATATGGAAATCATCCGGTTGACAACAGGAGAACCAGGGACCGACTCCTGGCTCCCGGAAGGCCGATTTTGATGCACTTTTCTCGGATTGGGTTGGTGGTCAGACACCCCCATATGGAAATCATCCGGTTGACAACAGGAGAACCAGGGACCGACTCCTGGCTCCCGGAAGGCCGATTTTGATGCACTTTTCTCGGATTGGGTTGGTGGTCAGACACCCCCATATGGAAATCATCCGGTTGACACTATGAGAACCAGGGACCGACTCCTGGCTCCCGGAAGGCCGATTTTGATGCACTTTTCTCGGATTGGGTTGGTGGTCAGACACCCCCATATGGAAATCATCCGGTTGACACTATGAGAACCAGGGACCGACTCCTGGCTCCCGGAAGGCCGATTTTGATGCACTTTTCTCGGATTGGGTTGGTGGTCAGACACCCCCATATGGAAATCATCCGGTTGACACTATGAGAACCAGGGACCGACTCCTGGCTCCCGGAAGGCCGATTTTGATGCACTTTTCTCGGATTGGGTTGGTGGTCAGACACCCCCATATGGAAATCATCCGGTTGACACTATGAGAACCAGGGACCGACTCCTGGCTCCCGGAAGGCCGATTTTGATGCACTTTTTTCGGATTGGGTTGGTGGTCAGACACCCCCATATGGAAACCATCCGGTTGACACTATGAGAACCAGGGACCGACTCCTGGCTCCCGGAAGGCCGATTTTGATGCACTTTTCTCGGATTGGGTTGGTGGTCAGACACCCCCATATGGAAATCATCCGGTTGACAACAGGAGAACCAGGGACCGACTCCTGGCTCCCGGAAGGCCGATTTTGATGCACTTTTCTCGGATTGGGTTGGTGGTCAGACACCCCCATATGGAAATCATCCGGTTGACAACAGGAGAACCAGGGACCGACTCCTGGCTCCCGGAAGGCCGATTTTGATGCACTTTTCTCGGATTGGGTTGGTGGTCAGACACCCCCATATGGAAATCATCCGGTTGACAACAGGAGAACCAGGGACCGACTCCTGGCTCCCGGAAGGCCGATTTTGATGCACTTTTCTCGGATTGGGTTGGTGGTCAGACACCCCCATATGGAAATCATCCGGTTGACAACAGGAGAACCAGGGACCGACTCCTGGCTCCCGGAAGGCCGATTTTGATGCACTTTTCTCGGATTGGGTTGGTGGTCAGACACCCCCATATGGAAATCATCCGGTTGACATTAGGAGAACCAGGGACCGACTCCTGGCTCCCGGAAGGCCGATTTTGATGCACTTTTCTCGGATTGGGTTGGTGGTCAGACACCCCCATATGGAAATCATCCGGTTGACATTAGGAGAACCAGGGACCGACTCCTGGCTCCCGGAAGGCCGATTTTGATGCACTTTTCTCGGATTGGGTTGGTGGTCAGACACCCCCATATGGAAATCATCCGGTTGACAACAGGAGAACCAGGGACCGACTCCTGGCTCCCGGAAGGCCGATTTTGATGCACTTTTCTCGGATTGGGTTGGTGGTCAGACACCCCCATATGGAAATCATCCGGTTGACAACAGGAGAACCAGGGACCGACTCCTGGCTCCCGGAAGGCCGATTTTGATGCACTTTTCTCGGATTGGGTTGGTGGTCAGACACCCCCATATGGAAATCATCCGGTTGACAACAGGAGAACCAGGGACCGACTCCTGGCTCCCGGAAGGCCGATTTTGATGCACTTTTCTCGGATTGGGTTGGTGGTCAGACACCCCCATATGGAAATCATCCGGTTGACATTAGGAGAACCAGGGACCGACTCCTGGCTCCCGGAAGGCCGATTTTGATGCACTTTTCTCGGATTGGGTTGGTGGTCAGACACCCCCATATGGAAATCATCCGGTTGACATTAGGAGAACCAGGGACCGACTCCTGGCTCCCGGAAGGCCGATTTTGATGCACTTTTCTCGGATTGGGTTGGTGGTCAGACACCCCCATATGGAAACCATCCGGTTGACACCAGGAGAACCAGGGACCGACTCCTGGCTCCCGGAAGGCCGATTTTGATGCACTTTTTTCGGATTGGGTTGGTGGTCAGACACCCCCATATGGAAATCATCCGGTTGACATTAGGAGAACCAGGGACCGACTCCTGGCTCCCGGAAGGCCGATTTTGATGCACTTTTCTCGGATTGGGTTGGTGGTCAGACACCCCCATATGGAAATCATCCGGTTGACATTAGGAGAACCAGGGACCGACTCCTGGCTCCCGGAAGGCCGATTTTGATGCACTTTTCTCGGATTGGGTTGGTGGTCAGACACCCCCATATGGAAATCATCCGGTTGACATTAGGAGAACCAGGGACCGACTCCTGGCTCCCGGAAGGCCGATTTTGATGCACTTTTCTCGGATTGGGTTGGTGGTCAGACACCCCCATATGGAAACCATCCGGTTGACACCAGGAGAACCAGGGACCGACTCCTGGCTCCCGGAAGGCCGATTTTGATGCACTTTTCTCGGATTGGGTTGGTGGTCAGACACCCCCATATGGAAATCATCCGGTTGACATTAGGAGAACCAGGGACCGACTCCTGGCTCCCGGAAGGCCGATTTTGATGCACTTTTCTCGGATTGGGTTGGTGGTCAGACACCCCCATATGGTAAACCGCCGGCGGACACTAGGAGAACCAGGGGAGGCTATTACCTCACACATGGGGGTTTTGGGTGCCCTTGGCCGGCTTGGGGGTGACCCCAAGAGTGGGTCCAAGACCCCACACCCGGATCCATCCACAGGGGGGCGCCACATGTCATTTTAAGCCTGATTTCACTAGGGGAACCAGGGGATGATCTTAACTCACAAATGGGGGTTTTGGGTGCCCATGGCCGGCTTGGGGGTGACCCCAAGAAGGGGTCCAAGCACCCCCATCCAGATCCATCCACAGGGGGGCGCCACAGGTCACTTTAGGCCGGATTTCACTATGGGGACCCAGGGGAGGCTGTTCACTCACACATGGGGGTTTTGGGTGCCCATGGTCGGCATGGCTGGCTTGGAGGAGACCCCAAGAAGGGGTCCAAGCACCCCCATCCAGATCCATCCACAGGGGGGCGCCACAGGTCATTTTAGGCCGGATTTCACTATGGGGACCCAGGGGAGGCTGTTCACTCACACATGGGGGTTTTGGGTGCCCATGGTCGGCATGGCTGGCTTGGAGGAGACCCCAAGAAGGGGTCCAAGCACCCCCATCCAGATCCATCCACAGGGGGGCGCCACAGGTCATTTTAGGCCGGATTTCACTATGGGGACCCAGGGGAGGCTGTTCACTCACACATGGGGGTTTTGGGTGCCCATGGTCGGCATGGCTGGCTTGGGGGAGACCCCAAGAAGGGGTCCAAGCACCCACAGCCGAATCCATCCACAGGGGGGCGCCACAGGTCACTTTAGGCCGGATTTCACTAGGGGTACACTGGGGAGGCTGTTCACTCACACATGGGGGTTTTGGGTGCCCTTGGTCGGCATGGCTGGCTTGGAGGAGACCCCAAGAAGGGGTCCAAGCACCCCCACCAAGATCCATCCACAGGGGGGCGCCACAGGTCACTTTAAGCCTGATTTCACTATGGGGACCCAGGGGAGGCTTTTCACTCACACATGGGGGTTTTGGGTGCCCTTGGTCGGCATGGCTGGCTTGGGGGGGACCCCAAGAAGGGGTCCAAGACCCCACAGCCGGATCCATCCACAGGGGGGCGCCACAGGTCATTGTAGGCCGGATTTCACTATGGGGACCCAGGGGAGGCTTTTCACTCACACATGGGGGTTTTGGGTGCCCATGGTCGGCATGGCTGGCTTGGGGGGGACCCCAAGAAGGGGTCCAAGACCCCACAGCCGGATCCATCCACAGGGGGGCGCCACATGTCACTTTAGGCCGGATTTCACTATGGGTACCCAGGGGAGGCTGTTCACTCACACATGGGGGTTTTGGGTGCCCATTGAAGGCATGGCCAGCTTGGGGGGGACCCCAAGAAGGGGTCCAAGCACCCACAGCCGGATCTATCCACAGGGGGGCGCCACATGTCATTTTAAGCCTGATTTCACTATGGGTACCCAGGGGAGGCTGTTCACTCACACATGGGGGTTTGGGGTGCCCATGGTCGGCATGGATGGCTTGGGGGGGACCCCAAGAAGGGGTCCAAGCACCCACAGCCGGATCTATCCACAGGGGGGCGCCACATGTCATTTTAAGCCTGATTTCACTATGGGTACCCAGGGGAGGCTGTTCACTCACACATGGGGGTTTTGGGTGCCCATGGTCGGCATGGCTGGCTTGGAGGAGACCCCAAGAAGGGGTCCAAGCACCCACAGCCGAATCCATCCACAGGGGGGCGCCACAGGTCACTTTATGCCGGATTTCACTATGGGGACACAGGGGAGGCTGTTCACTCACACATGGGGGTTTTGGGTGCCCATGGCCGGCATGGCTGGCTTGGGGGGGACCCCGAGAAGGGGTCCAAGCACCCACAGCCGAATCCATCCACAGGGGGGCGCCACAGGTCACTTTAAGCCTGATTTCACTATGGGTACACTGGGGAGGCTGTTCACTCACACATGGGGGTTTTGGGTGCCCATGGCCGGCATGGCTGGCTTGGGGGGGACCCCGAGAAGGGGTCCAAGCACCCACAGCCGAATCCATCCACAGGGGGGCGCCACAGGTCACTTTAAGCCTGATTTCACTATGGGTACACTGGGGAGGCTGTTCACTCACACATGGGGGTTTTGGGTGCCCATGGTCGGCATGGCTGGCTTGGAGGAGACCCCAAGAAGGGGTCCAAGCACCCCCACCAAGATCCATCCACAGGGGGGCGCCACAGGTCACTTTAAGCCTGATTTCACTATGGGTACACTGGGGAGGCTGTTCACTCACACATGGGGGTTTTGGGTGCCCATGGTCGGCATGGCTGGCTTGGAGGAGACCCCAAGAAGGGGTCCAAGCACCCCCACCAAGATCCATCCACAGGGGGGCGCCACAGGTCACTTTAAGCCTGATTTCACTATGGGTACACTGGGGAGGCTGTTCACTCACACATGGGGGTTTTGGGTGCCCATGGCCGGCATGGCTGGCTTGGGGGAGACCCCAAGAAGGGGTCCAAGCACCCCCACCAAGATCCATCCACAGGGGGGCGCCACAGGTCACTTTAAGCCTGATTTCACTATGGGTACACTGGGGAGGCTGTTCACTCACACATGGGGGTTTTGGGTGCCCATGGTCGGCATGGCTGGCTTGGAGGAGACCCCAAGAAGGGGTCCAAGCACCCCCACCAAGATCCATCCACAGGGGGGCGCCACAGGTCACTTTAAGCCTGATTTCACTATGGGTACACTGGGGAGGCTGTTCACTCACACATGGGGGTTTTGGGTGCCCATGGCCGGCATGGCTGGCTTGGGGGAGACCCCAAGAAGGGGTCCAAGCACCCCCACCAAGATCCATCCACAGGGGGGCGCCACAGGTCACTTTAAGCCTGATTTCACTATGGGTACACTGGGGAGGCTGTTCACTCACACATGGGGGTTTTGGGTGCCCATGGTCGGCATGGCTGGCTTGGAGGAGACCCCAAGAAGGGGTCCAAGCACCCCCACCAAGATCCATCCACAGGGGGGCGCCACAGGTCACTTTAAGCCTGATTTCACTATGGGTACACTGGGGAGGCTGTTCACTCACACATGGGGGTTTTGGGTGCCCATGGCCGGCATGGCTGGCTTGGGGGAGACCCCAAGAAGGGGTCCAAGCACCCCCACCAAGATCCATCCACAGGGGGGCGCCACAGGTCACTTTAAGCCTGATTTCACTATGGGTACACTGGGGAGGCTGTTCACTCACACATGGGGGTTTTGGGTGCCCATGGCCGGCATGGCTGGCTTGGGGGAGACCCCAAGAAGGGGTCCAAGCACCCCCACCAAGATCCATCCACAGGGGGGCGCCACAGGTCACTTTAAGCCTGATTTCACTAGGGGGACACTGGGGAGGCTGTTCACTCACACATGGGGGTTTTGGGTGCCCATGGCCGGCATGGCTGGCTTGGGGGAGACCCCAAGAAGGGGTCCAAGCACCCCCACCAAGATCCATCCACAGGGGGGCGCCACAGGTCACTTTAAGCCTGATTTCACTAGGGGGACACTGGGGAGGCTGTTCACTCACACATGGGGGTTTTGGGTGCCCATGGCCGGCATGGCTGGCTTGGGGGAGACCCCAAGAAGGGGTCCAAGCACCCCCACCAAGATCCATCCACAGGGGGGCGCCACAGGTCATTTTCACTAGGAGAACCAGGGGAGGGCTCCTGACTCACACATGGGCATTCTGGGTGCCCATGGCTGGGATGGGTGAGACAGAGTCCAGCCCTCCACACACAAAAGTGATCCAGCAGGCCAGAAGAAAGGGGAGAGAGAGAGAGAGAGAACAAATAATACATGGGCACAGAGCAGCCAGCCTCCATTGGAGCTGCCTGCACAGTGCTGCCCTCCTGTGGGAAAGGTTCACACACACACTCACTCACTCACTCACACAGACACACACAGACAAACCTATTCACTTGGGCCTTCTCCCTCATGCCCTGCTGACATCCATGCAGGCCCACATTGACCTTTGTGACCTCTGGAGCTCCATGCACCTTGTTCTAAACTCCCTGCCTAGTAAAGGGCATCTCCCATGGGCATGAGAGTACAGCTCACTCCC
>NW_028160652.1:0-5000 GCF_964263955.1 Coregonus lavaretus | reverse complement strand
GCACTTTTCTCGGATTGGGTTGGTGGTCAGACACCCCCATATGGAAATCATCCGGTTGACAACAGGAGAACCAGGGACCGACTCCTGGCTCCCGGAAGGCCGATTTTGATGCACTTTTCTCGGATTGGGTTGGTGGTCAGACACCCCCATATGGAAATCATCCGGTTGACAACAGGAGAACCAGGGACCGACTCCTGGCTCCCGGAAGGCCGATTTTGATGCACTTTTCTCGGATTGGGTTGGTGGTCAGACACCCCCATATGGAAATCATCCGGTTGACAACAGGAGAACCAGGGACCGACTCCTGGCTCCCGGAAGGCCGATTTTGATGCACTTTTCTCGGATTGGGTTGGTGGTCAGACACCCCCATATGGAAATCATCCGGTTGACAACAGGAGAACCAGGGACCGACTCCTGGCTCCCGGAAGGCCGATTTTGATGCACTTTTCTCGGATTGGGTTGGTGGTCAGACACCCCCATATGGAAATCATCCGGTTGACATTAGGAGAACCAGGGACCGACTCCTGGCTCCCGGAAGGCCGATTTTGATGCACTTTCTCGGATTGGGTTGGTGGTCAGACACCCCCATATGGAAATCATCCGGTTGACATTAGGAGAACCAGGGACCGACTCCTGGCTCCCGGAAGGCCGATTTTGATGCACTTTTCTCGGATTGGGTTGGTGGTCAGACCCCCCATATGGAAATCATCCGGTTGACAACAGGAGAACCAGGGACCGACTCCTGGCTCCCGGAAGGCCGATTTTGATGCACTTTTCTCGGATTGGGTTGGTGGTCAGACACCCCCATATGGAAATCATCCGGTTGACAACAGGAGAACCAGGGACCGACTCCTGGCTCCCGGAAGGCCGATTTTGATGCACTTTTCTCGGATTGGGTTGGTGGTCAGACACCCCCATATGGAAATCATCCGGTTGACAACAGGAGAACCAGGGACCGACTCCTGGCTCCCGGAAGGCCGATTTTGATGCACTTTTCTCGGATTGGGTTGGTGGTCAGACACCCCCATATGGAAATCATCCGGTTGACATTAGGAGAACCAGGGACCGACTCCTGGCTCCCGGAAGGCCGATTTTGATGCACTTTTCTCGGATTGGGTTGGTGGTCAGACACCCCCATATGGAAATCATCCGGTTGACATTAGGAGAACCAGGGACCGACTCCTGGCTCCCGGAAGGCCGATTTTGATGCACTTTTCTCGGATTGGGTTGGTGGTCAGACACCCCCATATGGAAACCATCCGGTTGACACCAGGAGAACCAGGGACCGACTCCTGGCTCCCGGAAGGCCGATTTTGATGCACTTTTTTCGGATTGGGTTGGTGGTCAGACACCCCCATATGGAAATCATCCGGTTGACATTAGGAGAACCAGGGACCGACTCCTGGCTCCCGGAAGGCCGATTTTGATGCACTTTTCTCGGATTGGGTTGGTGGTCAGACACCCCCATATGGAAATCATCCGGTTGACATTAGGAGAACCAGGGACCGACTCCTGGCTCCCGGAAGGCCGATTTTGATGCACTTTTCTCGGATTGGGTTGGTGGTCAGACACCCCCATATGGAAATCATCCGGTTGACATTAGGAGAACCAGGGACCGACTCCTGGCTCCCGGAAGGCCGATTTTGATGCACTTTTCTCGGATTGGGTTGGTGGTCAGACACCCCCATATGGAAACCATCCGGTTGACACCAGGAGAACCAGGGACCGACTCCTGGCTCCCGGAAGGCCGATTTTGATGCACTTTTCTCGGATTGGGTTGGTGGTCAGACACCCCCATATGGAAATCATCCGGTTGACATTAGGAGAACCAGGGACCGACTCCTGGCTCCCGGAAGGCCGATTTTGATGCACTTTTCTCGGATTGGGTTGGTGGTCAGACACCCCCATATGGTAAAACCGCCGGCGGACACTAGGAGAACCAGGGGAGGCTATTACCTCACACATGGGGGTTTTGGGTGCCCTTGGCCGGCTTGGGGGTGACCCCAAGAGTGGGTCCAAGACCCCACACCCGGATCCATCCACAGGGGGGCGCCACATGTCATTTTAAGCCTGATTTCACTAGGGGAACCAGGGGATGATCTTAACTCACAAATGGGGGTTTTGGGTGCCCATGGCCGGCTTGGGGGTGACCCCAAGAAGGGGTCCAAGCACCCCCATCCAGATCCATCCACAGGGGGGCGCCACAGGTCACTTTAGGCCGGATTTCACTATGGGGACCCAGGGGAGGCTGTTCACTCACACATGGGGGTTTTGGGTGCCCATGGTCGGCATGGCTGGCTTGGAGGAGACCCCAAGAAGGGGTCCAAGCACCCCCATCCAGATCCATCCACAGGGGGGCGCCACAGGTCATTTTAGGCCGGATTTCACTATGGGGACCCAGGGGAGGCTGTTCACTCACACATGGGGGTTTTGGGTGCCCATGGTCGGCATGGCTGGCTTGGAGGAGACCCCAAGAAGGGGTCCAAGCACCCCCATCCAGATCCATCCACAGGGGGGCGCCACAGGTCATTTTAGGCCGGATTTCACTATGGGGACCCAGGGGAGGCTGTTCACTCACACATGGGGGTTTTGGGTGCCCATGGTCGGCATGGCTGGCTTGGGGGAGACCCCAAGAAGGGGTCCAAGCACCCACAGCCGAATCCATCCACAGGGGGGCGCCACAGGTCACTTTAGGCCGGATTTCACTAGGGGTACACTGGGGAGGCTGTTCACTCACACATGGGGGTTTTGGGTGCCCTTGGTCGGCATGGCTGGCTTGGAGGAGACCCCAAGAAGGGGTCCAAGCACCCCCACCAAGATCCATCCACAGGGGGGCGCCACAGGTCACTTTAAGCCTGATTTCACTATGGGGACCCAGGGGAGGCTTTTCACTCACACATGGGGGTTTTGGGTGCCCTTGGTCGGCATGGCTGGCTTGGGGGGGACCCCAAGAAGGGGTCCAAGACCCCACAGCCGGATCCATCCACAGGGGGGCGCCACAGGTCATTGTAGGCCGGATTTCACTATGGGGACCCAGGGGAGGCTTTTCACTCACACATGGGGGTTTTGGGTGCCCATGGTCGGCATGGCTGGCTTGGGGGGGACCCCAAGAAGGGGTCCAAGACCCCACAGCCGGATCCATCCACAGGGGGGCGCCACATGTCACTTTAGGCCGGATTTCACTATGGGTACCCAGGGGAGGCTGTTCACTCACACATGGGGGTTTTGGGTGCCCATTGAAGGCATGGCCAGCTTGGGGGGGACCCCAAGAAGGGGTCCAAGCACCCACAGCCGGATCTATCCACAGGGGGGCGCCACATGTCATTTTAAGCCTGATTTCACTATGGGTACCCAGGGGAGGCTGTTCACTCACACATGGGGGTTTGGGGTGCCCATGGTCGGCATGGATGGCTTGGGGGGGACCCCAAGAAGGGGTCCAAGCACCCACAGCCGGATCTATCCACAGGGGGGCGCCACATGTCATTTTAAGCCTGATTTCACTATGGGTACCCAGGGGAGGCTGTTCACTCACACATGGGGGTTTTGGGTGCCCATGGTCGGCATGGCTGGCTTGGAGGAGACCCCAAGAAGGGGTCCAAGCACCCACAGCCGAATCCATCCACAGGGGGGCGCCACAGGTCACTTTATGCCGGATTTCACTATGGGGACACAGGGGAGGCTGTTCACTCACACATGGGGGTTTTGGGTGCCCATGGCCGGCATGGCTGGCTTGGGGGGGACCCCGAGAAGGGGTCCAAGCACCCACAGCCGAATCCATCCACAGGGGGGCGCCACAGGTCACTTTAAGCCTGATTTCACTATGGGTACACTGGGGAGGCTGTTCACTCACACATGGGGGTTTTGGGTGCCCATGGCCGGCATGGCTGGCTTGGGGGGGACCCCGAGAAGGGGTCCAAGCACCCACAGCCGAATCCATCCACAGGGGGGCGCCACAGGTCACTTTAAGCCTGATTTCACTATGGGTACACTGGGGAGGCTGTTCACTCACACATGGGGGTTTTGGGTGCCCATGGTCGGCATGGCTGGCTTGGAGGAGACCCCAAGAAGGGGTCCAAGCACCCCCACCAAGATCCATCCACAGGGGGGCGCCACAGGTCACTTTAAGCCTGATTTCACTATGGGTACACTGGGGAGGCTGTTCACTCACACATGGGGGTTTTGGGTGCCCATGGTCGGCATGGCTGGCTTGGAGGAGACCCCAAGAAGGGGTCCAAGCACCCCCACCAAGATCCATCCACAGGGGGGCGCCACAGGTCACTTTAAGCCTGATTTCACTATGGGTACACTGGGGAGGCTGTTCACTCACACATGGGGGTTTTGGGTGCCCATGGCCGGCATGGCTGGCTTGGGGGAGACCCCAAGAAGGGGTCCAAGCACCCCCACCAAGATCCATCCACAGGGGGGCGCCACAGGTCACTTTAAGCCTGATTTCACTATGGGTACACTGGGGAGGCTGTTCACTCACACATGGGGGTTTTGGGTGCCCATGGTCGGCATGGCTGGCTTGGAGGAGACCCCAAGAAGGGGTCCAAGCACCCCCACCAAGATCCATCCACAGGGGGGCGCCACAGGTCACTTTAAGCCTGATTTCACTATGGGTACACTGGGGAGGCTGTTCACTCACACATGGGGGTTTTGGGTGCCCATGGTCGGCATGGCTGGCTTGGAGGAGACCCCAAGAAGGGGTCCAAGCACCCCCACCAAGATCCATCCACAGGGGGGCGCCACAGGTCACTTTAAGCCTGATTTCACTATGGGTACACTGGGGAGGCTGTTCACTCACACATGGGGGTTTTGGGTGCCCATGGTCGGCATGGCTGGCTTGGAGGAGACCCCAAGAAGGGGTCCAAGCACCCCCACCAAGATCCATCCACAGGGGGGCGCCACAGGTCACTTTAAGCCTGATTTCACTATGGGTACACTGGGGAGGCTGTTCACTCACACATGGGGGTTTTGGGTGCCCATGGCCGGCATGGCTG
>NW_028160653.1:0-1000 GCF_964263955.1 Coregonus lavaretus | reverse complement strand
GTACCTGCTCTAACCTGTACCTACTCTAACATGTCTCTAACCTGTACCTGCTCTAACCTGTCTCTAACCTGTACCTGCTCTAACCTGTACCTACTCTAACCTGTCTCTAACCTGTACCTACTCTAACCTGTACCTACTCTAACCTGTACCTGCTCTAACATGTCTCTAACCTGTACCTACTCTAACCTGTACCTGCTCTAACCTGTACCTACTCTAACATGTCTCTAACCTGTACCTGCTCTAACCTGTACCTACTCTAACCTGTACCTACACTAACCTGTACCTACTCTAACCTGTACCTGCTCTAACCTGTCTCTAACCTGTACCTGCTCTAACCTGTACCTACTCCAACCTGTCTCTAACCTGTACCTACTCTAACATGTCTCTAACCTGTACCGACTCTAACCTGTACCTGCTCTAACCTGTACCTACTCTAACATGTACCTACTCTAACCTGTCTCTAACCTGTACCTACTCTAACCTGTCTCTAACCTGTACCTACTCTAACCTGTACCTACTCTAACCTGTCTCTAACCTGTACCTGCTCTAACCTGTACCTGCTCTAACCTGTACCTACTCTAACCTGTACCTACTCCAACCTGTCTCTAACCTGTACCTACTCTAACCTGTCTCTAACCGGTACCTACTCTAACCTGTACCTGCTCTAACCTGTCTCTAACCTGTACCTACTCTAACCTACCTACTCTAACCTGTACCTACTCTAACCTGTACCTGCTCTAACCTGTACCTAAGCTAACATTATGTTGTCCCGTCTCCTTATCAATACAGTACTTTTACTTTTACTTCACTACATTCCTAAAGAAAATAATGTACTTTTTACTCCATACATTTTCCCTGACACCCAAAAGTACTTGTTACAATTTGAATGCTTAGCAGGACATGAAAATGGTCAAATTCACGCACTTATCAAGAGAACATTCCTGGTCATCCCTACTGCCTCTGATCTGGCAGACTCATAAACACAAATACTTAATTTGTA
>NW_028160654.1:0-18963 GCF_964263955.1 Coregonus lavaretus | reverse complement strand
AACGGTAAGGGCTAGAATCAAGCCGTGTTCTCTGAGGAAAAGAGGGAGACTTGGCTACGTTGGCTACAGAACCTGGCTATGAAATGCAGCATACTTTTCTATGCTCAAGGGAGAGAAAAACATACAGTAACTAGACTGTTGTTTTACTATTAAACTCAATGCTGCTATTGTTTTTAATTCTGTAAAGCAGCTCGTGTTTCTTAACCAGGCAAACGGTAGCTAATTAGAAGGCTGGTGGTGACTGGTTAGCTACGGGGAAGCATGAGAGTCGCCTGTGTGATGTGTATAATTGGAGGCGGAGCCGGAGCCGGAGCCGGAGCGGAGCCTGACTGCCTGTCTGCCCACACTCGTCGCTTGCTCCCCTGCAGCTCACCAGCTGATGTCGGCTGTGTGTGCCGGGTGTGGTGTGTCCTTCCCACCGCTGAACAGAAACTGTGCTGTGCATCTGTGCTGCTAATATTAATTGTGCTCATCACTGAAAAGCTCTCAATCTCTCCAAAAACTCTTGTCCAGTCCACTTGGTCAGATTTTAGTCACAGAGATCATATTGTCTCGTCTCGTTTTCTTTTAGTTTCTGGGTTTATTTAGTCATTTATAGTCTCTTTAATTTCCACTGAAAAATAGGTGTTTGACAAATATTTTAGTCACTATTTTTGTTGATTAAATAACACAGGCTGATGATGGATGAGCCAAAATTGCCCCTGTTTGGAGCCGTATGAATACCACAGTTCAATGCCTCTCCAACAAGATTCATTGCTGTCATTGAAACTGTGCTTTCTCACATTCTCACATTCTCACACAAAAGTCACATTTAGCAATTATCTCAGGCAGGCAGAATACAAAGTCTACTATTGGCAGATGAAGTGGGTGGCTAGCCTTTCTACAGCTGCGTCCAAAAGGGCAGACTATTCCCTACATAGGACCATATTGGCCCTGGTCAAAGGTAGTGCTCTATGTAGGGAGTAGGGTGCCATTTGTGAAGCAGACTATGGCTTTCTATATTTATCGTATGTGGACATCACCAGCTTGGATAATCAACCCCGACCAGATTGCGCTACAGAGAAACAAATTGCTTCATTTAACCATGAAATTGATGGAGGAAAAGGGATGACAAACAAATCTGGGTGCATTTATCAAAGATGTTTACTCCCTCAGACACAAATCACCCAGACTCCCAGTCTCTCCAGAACACAATTCATTAGAAAAATTGCTTAGTTATAGTTACAATTTATCACTGACATTTTACATTTACTCAAAAACAAATCTGTAAAATGGTAGTCAAGATAGATTCAATTTGTCAAGTATTACAACAGCATTGTTTACAGACACAGTGTATTTTTCACTCATTTATACAGAGGAGAGCAGTACACATTAAGAGTAAGACCTCAAATATATTACTCTGAAATGATATTGATTTGCGTTGTTGATTGGAAGTTGGGCATTGATTGACTCTGTAAAATAAATGTAATACATTTAAATTCAATTCAAATTAAACAAAATGTTTGTTTTCCATATTTCCTTGATGATTGATTGAGTGGCTCTAGCACAACACTCCCTCAGGCATGAGGCAAACTCTTCTCCGTACAGTCGCAATATGACCAAAACTAAAATGAAACACTCAAATACATTTGCATATGTTCTGATGTTCTAATGTGTTGTGGAAAGTTTTTTTTTTTTTGCCCAGGGTAATCCAGACTGCTCTGCTTTGTTTATTAACAGCTTTGTTGTTGGTGATGTATGTGTTTGTGTGTGTGTTTGAGTGTGTGTGTGTGTGTGTGTTCTTGTTTGTGTGTGATACACAGGTAGCTGTTCTGTGGAGTGCCTTATGTAGTCCCAACAAAATAATGACCCTGCTGAGTCACTGGCTGAGGAGTTTGCTGACTTCACAAATGTTCACCATCATTAACACATATCAAGACAATGATTACACATGTAAGGAGTGTGTGTGTGTGTGTGTGTGTGTGTGTGTGTGTGTGTGTGTGTGTGTGTGTGTGTGTGTGTGTGTGTGTGTGTGTGTGTGTTTGTGTGTGTGTGTGTGTGTGTGTGTGTGTGTGTGAGTGCGTGCGTGCGTGTGTGTGTGTGGGGGTCTGAGGCCTCAAAACATCAAAGGTAAGATCTGTAACATAATCTGTAAAATGCTACTTGTTTTGAGTGATGCTACTGAAATCAAAGCCTTGTGTGTTTTTGTGATACTGCCGTCTCTCCTCGACGTCAACGATGCTTTCAGACACTAATTGGTACTCTTGTTTTTACTAAGCTCTCATAAACCAGATACCAGAGGTACTGACCTGTGTGGTAGATAGATGCATGATACCTGAAAAGCATCAGGGTTATAGCTTCATATTATAGCCCATAGTTGTTACATCCCATCTCTGTGAAAGCTGGCTTTGATCCAGGATAACAAAACCAACACATGCCTTTAAAAGAGCTCAGATTCTACCTGCCCATTAAGCTGTAGTCAATTATCCCCCACTACCCACTATGTGGTCCTCTGTAGCTCAGCTGGTAGAGCAGCACGGCGCTTGTAACGCCAAGGTAGTGGGTTCGATCCCCGGGACCACCCATACACAAAAAAATGTATGCACGCATGACTGTAAGTCGCTTTGGATAAAAGCGTCTGCTAAATGGCATGTTATTATATTATTACCGTATTCAGGCCGTATACATCTCTGGGACTGATCTATCTCGTTCATTATTTGTTCTGTCTTGGTAAATATTGAAACAGGAGCTATTGAATCGAGCTATATGGTGTTTAACGCAACGGTGTGTAGCAGATTGAGATCATTGCTGTCATTTTCATCTTTGTCTGCGTACCCTATTCCCTTTAGACGGTACTACTTCTGACCAGGGCCCATAGGGTGCCATTTGGGACGTATCCTTTGTGTTTAATGGTGTTTATCACTGATAACCAGAGAATAATCAGAGAGGACAGATTGATCAGATAGTTCAATAAAATGAACTTTGGTGTTAACTGAAACACTGCTGTACAACGCCACAAGGTGGCAGTGTTCTCCTAATATGGATGAGCATCCACTTTAAAACAGCCGGCAGCAAAAGCCTATCCACCTACATTTGTTACACACTTAAATGAGAGGTGGCCTACAGGAGCATTTTCCCACTGAGCTGAACCATTTGGAATGGAATAGAAATCAGTAAGGAGCATTGGCCACCCACAGACAGCTCACATACCAGCCATGTATCCAAATCACATTTCACATTGCATTGCCTCTTCACTCCAGTTTCTGCAAATATTATGGATAGTGGGCAGTGGACTGAAGCCTGTTGTGTTACAGTAGTAACGCTCATCTCAAATTAATACAATGTAGCATGATTTTATTCAGAATTTATATATCATAAACCTTGGAATGTAAATGTCCACCTCCTCACAGACATTGTGTGAAAAAGTACCTTACATGAGCACTGCCAAAGACACTCAAAGAATTGAGATGTAAAACCCCCACAAAAAGCCTTAAAATATATAGATTTATTCAGCATTCCTTAAAAAATAGGACCAGACCGTAGGGGTAAGAGATCAGTGTGTTCCACTGATGTGTTTGTTCCTAACAGGGGGAGTCAGTCAGCATGACAGGCCTATTTATTCCCATAACAATTGACCACGTCCTTGACAATGAACACGTCCTTGATCCACGTCCTTGATGAAAAAAACTAAACGGAATCAGGCAAAAAAACGATGGAGTGCTGAGAGATAAAGGTGTTCCTCCTCATGGTCTAGAAGACCTGTGACACATGACTGTATGTACTGAATGTATACAATACTGACAGCTGAATCAGATGGATGGAATTACCTTTTATAGATCTCCACTTGTTCTATTTATTCAACTTGATGGATGGTGATACTGTGTGTTTGGTGATGTATATTATATATGGGTGTATTGTGATGTGTATTCTACTGTGTGTATGGTGATGTGTGTTCTATCGTGTGTATGGTGATGTGTATTCTACTGTGTGTATGGTGGTGTGTATTCTACTGTGTGTATGGTGATGTGTATTCTACTGTGTGTATGGTGATGTATATTCTACTGTGTGTATGGTGATGTGTATTCTATCGTGTGTATGGTGATGTGTATTCTACTGTGTGTATGGTGATGTGTATTCTACTGTGTGTATTGTGATGTATATTATACTGTGTGTATGGTGATGTGTATTCTACTGTGTGTATGGTGATGTGTATTCTACTGTGTGTATGGTGATGTGTATTCTACTGTGTGTGTATGGTGATGTGTATTCTACTGTGTGTATGGTGATGTGTATTCTACTGTGTGTACGGTGATGTGTATTCTACTGTGTGCATTGTGATGTGTATTATACCGTGTGTATTGTGATGTATATTCTACTGTGTGTATGGTGGTGTGTATTCTATCGTGTGTATGGTGATGTGTATTCTATCGTGTGTATTGTGATGTGTATTCTACTGTGTGTATGGTGATGTGTATTCTACTGTGTGTATGGTGATGTATATTCTATATGTGTGTATGGTGATGTGTATTCTACTGTGTGTATGGTGATGTATATTCTATCTGTACATCTTACTAGTGTGTGGCGTCTCATGGTTCAACACTGACATGACAACATGAGCCATGGGAATTAGTTTTAACAGCATGAGTTTGAAGCTCCCCTGGGTTGAAACTCTGTCTGTCTGTGTTTTCAATCTAAATATTCATTGCTGAATAAATGTAGTGTACATTTTCAAGGACAATGATTACAACTGCAATCAAGGATAAAGAGTGTTCAATTACCCCAATCAAGCCTAATCTATTAAAAGTCCTCCTTTTAATTAGGGTATGCTGTCTGAGTTTAATCATGTTGAGACACGAAAGTTACAAAATCAATTTACTTTTCAAGAGTCATTTATGGGTTTGTTTCTGATTCATCTCAATTATGATCTATGAATATTATCTATATATATATTAGGTTGTGGTCTGGTAGGTTACAGACTGCCAAATTCTCTAATTACATGACTGATAGGTTACATTATCAGATCTGTTGTGATGGATTCAAACCATCCCACCAGCCTTGTCTTCTGGCTCAGTTCACAGGAGAGGGGACGGGGACATCTAAAATCAGGAGAGGGGACTGAGACATCTAAATTCAGGAGAGGGGACTGAGACATCTAAAATCAGATGAGGGGACGGAGACATCTAAAATCATTAGAGGGGACGGGGACATCTAAAATCAGGTGAGGGGACGGGGACATCTAAAATCAGGAGAGGGGACGGAGACATCTAAAATAATTAGCGGGGACGGGGACATCTAAAATCAGGAGAGGGGACGGGGACATCTAAAATCAATAGAGGGGACAAGACATCTAAAATCAGGTGAGGGGACGGAGACATCTAAAATCATTAGAGGGGACGGGAACATCTAAAATCATTAGAGGGGACGGAGACATCTAAAATTAGTTGAAGGGACGGGGACATCTAAAATCAGGTGAGGGGACGGGAACATCTAAAATCAGGTGAAGGGACGGGGACATCTAAAATCAGGTGAGGGGACGGGGACATCTAAAATCATTAGAGGGACGGGGACATCTAAAATCATTAGAGGGACGGAGACATCTAAAATCAGGAGAGGGGACGGGGACATCGAAAATCAGGTGAGGAGACGGGGACATCGAAAATCAGGTGGGGAGACGGGGACATCTAAAATCAGGTGAGGGGACGGGGACATCTAAAATCAGGAGAGGGGACGGAAACATCTAAAATCATTAGCGGGGACGGGGACATCTAAAATCAGGAGAGGGGACGGGGACATCTAAAATCAGGAGAGGGGACGGAGACATCTAAAATAATTAGCGGGGACGGGGACATCTAAAATCAGGAGAGGGGACGGGGACATCTAAAATCAATAGAGGGGACAAGACATCTAAAATCAGGTGAGGGGACGGAGACATCTAAAATCATTAGAGGGGACGGGAACATCTAAAATCATTAGAGGGGACGGAGACATCTAAAATGAGTTGAAGGGACGGGGACATCTAAAATCAGGTGAGGGGACGGGAACATCTAAAATCAGGTGAAGGGACGGGGACATCTAAAATCAGGTGAGGGGACGGGGACATCAAAAATCATTAGAGGGACGGGGACATCTAAAATCATTAGAGGGACGGAGACATCTAAAATCAGGAGAGGGGACGGGGACATCGAAAATCAGGTGAGGAGACGGGGACATCGAAAATCAGGTGGGGAGACGGGGACATCTAAAATCAGGTGAGGGGACGGGGACATCTAAAATCAGGAGAGGGGACGGAAACATCTAAAATCATTAGCGGGGACGGGGACATCTAAAATCAGGAGAGGGGACGGGGACATCTAAAATCAATAGAGGGGACAAGACATCTAAAATCAGGTGAGGGGACGGAGACATCTAAAATCATTAGAGGGGACGGGAACATCTAAAATCATTAGAGGGGACGGAGACATCTAAAATTAGTTGAAGGGACGGGGACATCTAAAATCAGGTGAGGGGACGGGAACATCTAAAATCAGGTGAAGGGACGGGGACATCTAAAATCAGGTAAGGGGACGGGGACATCTAAAATCATTAGAGGGACGGGGACATCTAAAATCATTACAGGGACGGAGACATCTAAAATCAGGAGAGGGGACGGGGACATCGAAAATCAGGTGAGGAGACAGGGACATCGAAAATCAGGTGGGGAGACGGGGACATCTAAAATCAGGAGAGGGGACAGGGACATCTAAAATCATTTGAGGGACGGGGACATCTAAAATCAGGAGAGGGGACGGGGACATCTAAAATCAATAGAGGGGACAAGACATCTAAAATCAGGTGAGGGGACGGAGACATCTAAAATCATTAGAGGGGACGGGAACATCTAAAATCATTAGAGGGGACGGAGACATCTAAAATCAGGAGAGGGGACAGGGACATCTAAAATCGTTAGAGGGAACAGGGACATCTAAAATCATTAAAGGGGACGGGGACATCTAAAATTAGTTGAAGGGACGGGGACATCTAAAATCAGGTGAGGGGACGGGAACATCTAAAATCAGGTGAGGGGACGGGGACATCTAAAATCAGGTGAGGGGACGGGGACATCTAAAATTAGTTGAAGGGACGGGGACATCTAAAATCAGGTGAGGGGACGGGAACATCTAAAATCAGGTGAAGGGACGGGGACATCTAAAATCAGGTGAGGGGACGGGGACATCTAAAATCATTAGAGGGACGGGGACATCTAAAATCATTAGAGGGACGGAGACATCTAAAATCAGGAGAGGGGACGGGGACATCGAAAATCAGGTGAGGAGACGGGGACATCTAAAATCAGGTGGGGAGACGGGGACATCTAAAATCAGGAGAGGGGACGGGGACATCTAAAATCATTTGAGGGACGGGGACATCTAAAATCAGGTGAGGGGATGGAGACATATAAAATCATAAGAGGGAACGGGGACATCTAAAATCAGGTGAGGGGACGGGGACATCTAAAATCAGGTGGGGGGACGGGGACATCTAAAATCAGGTGAGGGGACGGGGACATCTAAAATCAGGTGGGGGGACGGAGACATCTAAAATCATTAGAGGGGACGGAGACATCTAAAATCATTAGAGGGACGGGGACATCTAAAATCAGGAGAGGGGACGGGGACATCTAAAATCAGGTGAGGGGATGGAGACATATAAAATCATTAGAGGGACGGGGACATCTAAAATCAGGTGAGGGGACGGGGACATCTAAAATCAGGTGAGGGGATGGAGACATATAAAATCATTAGAGGGACGGGGACATCTAAAATCAGGTGAGGGGACGGGGACATATAAAATCAGGTGAGGGGATGGAGACATATAAAATCATTAGAGGGACGGGGACATCTAAAATCAGGAGAGGGGACGGGGACATCTAAAATCATTATATGGGACGGGGACATCTAAAATCAGGTGAGGGGACGGAGACATCTAAAATCATTAGAGGGGACGGAGACATCTAAAATCATTAGAGGGACGGGGACATCTAAAATCAGGTGAGGGGACAGGGACATCTAAAATCATTAGAGGGATGGGGACATCTAAAATCATTAGAGGGACGGGGACATCTAAAATCAGGTGAGGGGACGGGGACATCTAAAATCATTAGAGGGGACGGGGACATCTAAAATCAGGAGAGGGGACGGGGACATCTAAAATCAGGAGAGATGCTGTAATATCAATCAATCAATCAATGAAATGTATTTATAAAGCCCTTTTTACATCAGCAGATTTCACAAAGTGCTATACAGAAACCCAGCTTAAAACCCCAAACAGCAAGCAATGCAGATGTAGAAGCAGAGGTAGAGGAAGTGTGTGTGTGAGCGTGCATGTGCTTGTGTGTGTAAAATGTATTGGTCACATACATGTGTTTAGCAGATGTTATTGCGGGTGTAGCGAAATGCTTGTGTTTCTAGCTCCGACAGTGCAGTAATATCTAACAAGTAATATCTAACAATTTCACAACATATACCCAATACACACAAATCTAAGTAAAGCAATGGAATTAAGAATATGTAAATAAATATATGGATGAGCAATGTCAGAGACGCATAGACTAAGACACAGTAAAATAGTATTGAAGACAGTATATACATGTGATGAGTAATGCAAGATATGTAAACATGATTAAATTGACTAGTGTTCCATTTATTAAAGTGGCCAATGATTTCTAATCTGTGTATATAGGCTGCAGCCTCTAATGTGTTAGTGATGGCTATTTAACAGTCTGATGGCCTTGAGATAGAAGCTGTTTTTCAGTCTCTCGGTGCCAGCTTTGATGCACCTGTACTGACCTCGCCTTCTGGATGATAGCGGGGTGAACAGGCAGTGGCTCAGGTGGTAGTTGTCCTTGATGATCTTTTTGGCCTTCCTGTGACATCGGGTGCTGTAGGTGTCCTGGAGGGCTGGTAGTTTGCCCCCGGTGATGCGTTGGGCAGACCGCACCACCCACTGGAAAGCCCTGCGGTTGCGGGCGGTGCAGTTTCCGTACCAGGCGGCGACACAGCCCGACAGGATGCTCTCAATTGTGCATCTGTAAAAGTTTGTGAGGGTTTTAGGCGCCAAGCCAAATTTCTTCAGTCTGTCTGCGTGGGTGGACTATTTCAGTTTGTCAGTGATGTGTACGCAGAGGAACTTGAAGCTTTCCACCTTCTCCACTGCGGTCCCGTCAATGTGGATAGGGGGGTGCACCCTGCTGTTTCCTGAAGTCCACGATCATCTCCTTTGTTTTATTGACGTTGAGTGAGAGGTTCGCGATGAGCTAGGGCAGGGGTATTGAACTCATTTTGCCCCGCGGCATTCGGTCTTCAATGATGTCCGGAGTGTCGCACTGACTTTTACAAATATTTCTTTGCCGTCAAAATTTCAAAAATATATCCTCTATCCATCGGTTTTGGAATTTTCGATGCTCCCTGACTCTCTAGTGATTATTAGCTGGACAGTCAAGAAACAGTATGAATATAGGTCCATTATCATTTCAACACAGTTTAGATTTGGTTTTAGTCATTTTAAAGTATGTTGAGTTCGTTTCCCAACTCAAACCACCCGCGGGCCGGATTGGGCTGTATGTTTGACACCCCTGGGCTAGGGTGTTGGGAATTGGGGTGAGGATGGGCTAAATCCACAAGCTACAGCTCCGAACATCACAGGTCCAATGACTGTGCTAGGCACTCGTTTTTCATTTTTAACCCAAACCTTAATCCTAACCTTAACCAGTCGGAATTAATGGCTAAATTAAACCCTAATCCCTAAACTTAACAAAAATATAGAATAATAATGCCTAAACTTAACAAAAATATAGAATATGAACGCTTAAACTTAACAAAAATATAGAATATTAATGCCTAAACATAACAAAAATATAGAATATTAATGCCTAAACTTAACAAAAATATAGAATATTAATGTCTAAACTTAACAAAAATATAGAATATTAATGCCTAAACTTAACAAAAATATAGAATATTAATGCCTAAACTTAACGTTGAGGTTAGTTTTGATTTCACACAGTTTGACTGACAGCTAACAGACGGCAACTACACTCTGGAATGAAAATGGCAACACTCCATAATCTACAGACTGGAATCTCTTCTGCCTGCTGTTACAACATATGTCTCCATTTGCCTTAGAGGTTGAGTTGGAGTCATTGAAATGCTGTGTAACATCAGGAGCCAATTACATTAGCTTTAATTGGAGTGGCGAGCCAATCACATAAAGTATAATTGGAGCTGGAGTCCAGTCTATCAAGGTTACGATTGTCATTACATACAGGTTTCCCCTTGACAAATTAATGTCACCTTAGTCTATGGGGCCATCAAATGAACTGACCGATGTATTCTAATAGATTATTATAATTGGTAAATGTAATTTACGAGTTACGACACTAATAGTCTGGTAAACTATTGAGTAGCTATTTTTTTTAGGTGCTACTTTACTTGGATAGTCCTCATAGCCCATCGGTAGATGCTCTGCAGATAGTCATACTGTCAACAAACTATCTGTTGAAAAGCAACTGCTTGCTAAGGTTACGGTTAGTGTTAGGTTTAGAATAAGGATAAGGGTTAAGGTTAAGGGTTAGGGTTAGTAGATAGTTGAAATGTTACTGATAGTCTATAGATAGTCTGTAGAGCATCTACAAATAGATCTATAAATAGACTACCCATATAAAGTGTTAACTTTTTTATTATTGTAGAATGACCTTTGTTCGTCCCAAATGGCACCCTATTGCTCATAAAGTGAACACAAATGTGGCACAAATGTGAATGCAAGCAAAAAAAAAGTGCCTTCCCGACAGTAAATAACAATATTAATAATGAACATAATATGAATCTAATTCATAGATGAGAGAGCCATTAAGTACAATATATGTACATTGAGGGAAAACATTTTTTGATCCCCTGTTGATTTTGTATGTTTGCCCACTGACAAAGAAATGATCAGTCTATAATTTTAATGGTAGGTGTATTTGAACAGTGAGAGACAAAATAACAATACAAAAATCCAGATAAATGCATGGGGCGGCAGGTGGCTTAGTGGGTAAGAGCGTTGTGCCAGTAACCGAAAGGTCGCTGGTTCTAATCCCCGAGCGGACTAGGTGAAAAATCTGTCTGTGCCCTTGAGCAAGGCACTTAACCCTAATTGCTCTGGATAAGAGTGTCTGCTAAAATGTAATATCAAAAATGTTATAAATTGATTTGCATTTTAATGAGGGAAATAAGTATTTGACCCCCTCTCAATCAGAAAGATTTCTGGCTCCCAGGTGTCTTTTATACAGGTAACGAGCTGAGATTAGGAGCACACTCTTAAAGGGAGTGCTCCTAATCTCAGTTTGTTACCTGTATAAAAGACACCTGTCCACAGAAGCAATCAATCAATCAGATTCCAAACTCTCCACCATGGCCAAGACCAAAGAGCAAGACCAAAGAGCTCTCCAAGGATGTCAGGGACAAGATTGTAGACCTACACAAGGCTGGAATGGGCTACAAGACCATCGCCAAGCAGCTTGGTGAGAAGGTGACAACAGTTGGTGCGATAATTCGCAAATGAAGAAACACAAAAGAACTGTCAATCTCCCTCGGCCTGGGGCTCCATGCAAGATCTCACCTCGTGGAGTTGCAATGATCATGAGAACGGTGAGGAATCAGCCCATAACTACACGGGAGGATCTTGTCAATGATCTCAAGGCAGCTGGGACCATAGTCACCAAGAAAACAATTGGTAACACACTACGCCTTGAAGGACTGAAATCATGCAGCGCCCGCAAGGTCCCCCTGCTCAAGAAAGCACATATACATGCCCATCTGAAGTTTGCCAATGAACATCTGAATGATTCAGAGGAGAACTGGGTGAAAGTGTTGTGGTCAGATGAGAACGAAATGGAGCTTTTTGGCATCAACTCAACTCGCCGTGTTTGGAGGAGGAGGAATGCTGCCTATGACCCCAAGTACACCATCCCCACCGTCAAACATGGAGGTGGAAACATTATGCTTTGGGGGTGTTTTTCTGATAAGGGGACAGGACAACTTCACCGCATCAAAGGGACGATGGACAGGGCCATGTACCGTCAAATCTTGGGTGAGAACCTCCTTTCCTCAGCCAGGGCATTGAAAATGGGTCGTGGATGGGTATTCCAGCATGACAATGACCCAAAACACACGGCCAAGGCAACAAAGGAGTGGTTCAAGAAGAAGCACATTAAGGTCCTGGAGTGTTATAATGTCTCTCACTGTTCAAATAAACCTACCATTAAAATTATAGACTGATCATTTCTTGGTCAGTGGGCAAACGTACAAAATCAGCAGGGGATCAAATACTTTTTTCCCTCATTGTAAGACCTTCCAAACTTTCATTTATCCTGGGTTGGCATATGACCTTCCAACCTTTCATTTAACCTGGATTGGCATATGACCTTCCAACCTTTCATTTAACCTGGGTTGGCATATGACCTTCCAACCTTTCATTTAACCTGGGTTGGCATATGACCTTCCAACCTTTCATTTAACCTGGGTTGGCATATGACCTTCCAACCTTTCATTTAACCTGGGTTGGCATATGACCTTCCAACCTTTCATTTAACCTGGGTTGGCATATGACCTTCCAACCTTTCATTTAACCTGGGTTGGCATATGACCTTCCAACCTTTCATTTAACCTGGGTCGGCATAAGTAAGGGCCAACAATGAAGTCTACATATAGTGTATCTCCTGTTTACTTGCCTAAACCGAACCAATCACATGTCTTGCCTAAACCTAACCAATCACATGTCTTGCCTAAACCTAACCAATCCCACGTCTTGCCTAAACCTAACCAATCACATGTCTTGCCTAAACCTAACCAATCACGTCTTGCCTAATCTAACCAATCCCGTCATACCTAACCTAACCAATCACATCTTGCCTAACCTAACCAATCACATCTTGCCTAACCTAACCAATCACATCTTGCCTAACCTAACAAATCACATCTTGCCTAACCTAACCAATCACATCCTGCCTAACCTAACCAATCACGTTTTGCCTAACCTAACCAATCACATGTCTTGCCTATCCTAACCAATCACATCTTGCCTAACCTAACCAATCACGTATTGCCTAACCTAACCAATCACGTCTTGCCTAACCTAACCAATCATGTCTTGCCTAACCTAATCAATCACATGTATTGCCTAACCTAACCAATCACGTATTGCCTAACCTAACCAATCACGTTTTGCCTAACCTAACCAATCACATGTCTTGCCTATCCTAACCAATCACATCTTGCCTAACCTAACCAATCACGTAATGCCTAACCTAACCAATCACGTCTTGCCTAACCTAACCAATCACGTCTTGCCTAACCAATCACATGTCTTGCCTAACCTAATTAATCACGTCTTGCCTAACCTAACCAATCACATGTATTGCCTAACCTAACCAATCACGTATTGCCTAACCTAACCAATCATGTCTTGCCTAACCTAACCAATCACATGTCTTGCCTAACCTAACCAATCACATATTGCCTAACCTAACCAATCACGTATTGCCTAACCTAACCAATCACATCTTGCCTAACCTAACCAATCACATCTTGCCTAACCTAACCAATCACATCTTGCCTAACCTAACCAATCACGTTTTGCCTAACCTAACCAATCACATGTCTTGCCTATCCTAACCAATCACATCTTGCCTAACCTAACCAATCACATCTTGCCTAACCTAACCAATCACGTCTTGCCTAACCTAACCAATCACGTCTTGCCTAACCTAACCAATCACATCTTGCCTAACCTAACCAATCACATCTTGCCTAACCTAACCAATCACATCTTGCCTAACCTAACCAATCACGTTTTGCCTAACCTAACCAATCACATGTATTGCCTATCCTAACCAATCACATCTTGCCTAACCTAACCAATCACGTATTGCCTAACCTAACCAATCACGTCTTGCCTAACCAAACCAATCACGTCTTGCCTAACCAATCACATGTCTTGCCTAACCTAATTAATCACGTCTTGCCTAACCTAACCAATCACATGTATTGCCTAACCTAACCAATCATGTCTTGCCTAACCTAACCAATCACGTATTGCCTAACCTAACCAATCACGTCTTGCCTAACCTAACCAATCACATGTCTTGCCTAACCTAACCAATCACATGTCTTGCCTAACCTAACCAATCACATCTTGCCTAACCTAACCAATCACGTCTTGCCTAACCTAACAAATAACATCTTGCCTAACCTAACCAATCACATCTTGCCTAACCTAACCAATCACATCTTGCCTAACCTAACCAATCACGTTTTGCCTAACCTAACCAATCACGTTTTGCCTAACCTAACCAATCACATGCCTTGCCTAACCTAACCAATCACATCTTGCCTAACCTAACCAATCACGTCTTGCCTAACCTAACCAATCACGTCTTGCCTAACCTAACCAATCACATCTTGCCTAACCTAACCAATCACATCTTGCCTAACCTAACCAATCACATCTTGCCTAACCTAACCAATCACGATTTGCCTAACCTAACCAATCACATGTATTGCCTATCCTAACCAATCACATCTTGCCTAACCTAACCAATCACGTCTTGCCTAACCTAACCAATCACGTCTTGCCTAACCAATCACATGTCTTGCCTAACCTAACCAATCACATCTATTGCCTAACCTAACCAATCATGTCTTTTTTTTTTTTTTTTTTTTTTTTTAGACACCTTAATGCATTTCTTTAAATTATATTACGTGAGCTAAACAGAAAAAAATAACAGAAAAACATATGAAAACATTTTCCTTAAAGTATAATGTTTAGAGCGCACTAATGTTACTGTTCCCACTACAACAACATAATACTTAAATACATGTGATTTCCTCCTTGAAACATTTAATTTAAATACTGTAGAATTCCATTCATTCCTATGGAGGATTGCTTCTTCTGGGGAGTTCCAATATGGCCGACCGGTGGCTTCAAAGCCTCTCACTGGCCAATACATAGCATCAGCAATCCAGGGTTTATATACATCACTGGTTTAAACCCTGTGTGTGTGATAGAGTTGTGTGCTACACAGCGTGTCTTTGTGTGCGTGTCTGTGTGTGCATGTCTGTGATTGTGTCTGTGTTTGTGTGTGCTGTACAGTGTGTGTGTGTGTGTGTGTATGTGTGTGATAGGGTTCTGTGCTCTGCAACACAGCATTAGCAGATAGCCTCCATGCTGTCAGGTCTTCCACTTAAGCCCAGTGGTTGTGGCTGGGTGTGGTGGCTGTGTGTGTGTGTGTGTGTGTCTGTGTGTGAGTGTGTCTGTGTCTGTCTGTGTCTGGGCTCAGAGAGAGAGAGCAGACGAGAGAAGGATTATTACATCCATAAAAGCAGTCATTTTAAGAGCCTTTCAGCTATGCTGTGATGTTTTCATATGGCTGGGCCACTAAGGTGTGTGTGTGTGTGTGTGTGTGTGTGTGTGTGTGTGTGTGTGTGTGTGTGTGTGTGTGTGTGTGTGTGTGTGTGTGTGTGTGGGGGGGGGTGTTGTTTTCATATGGTCAGTCCTCTAAGACCTCTTCTATAAACCATCAACTCCTTCCTGTCCTCTCCTCTCCTCTCATTACCACCTCCTAACCTTAACGACCTTGGTGGCAGCCCTGAGTGTGTGTGTGTGTGTGTGTGTGCGTGTGTGTGTGTGTGTGTGTGAAAGGTTTAGTGTGCTCTGTGTAGATATACTGTAAACGCTGCAGCTAAATGTGAGAGCAGGCATGCACACACACAGAATGAGGACATTTTATTTTTAAATTTTTTTGGGGGGGGGAATGGATCAGCTTAATATTGCAGATAAATTGTATCTTCTATCAATGTAATTGTCTGCATCACTTCCAATCCCCCATGTTTTTTATATATATATATACTCCCCTTTATTACTTTTCAACCCCACCATCCTTTCCCTACTTGGAGTAAATTAGTGAACAACAATGCCCAGGCCTCTACTTCCAGCCTATACTTACTATCTACACCTTATGGACACAGTCAATTTTACAATAATTCTATTATATATATATATATATATATATATATATATATATATATATATATATATATTATTTTTATTTTTCATTATTTTTGCTCCTGAACTTCTTCTACTCTCAACCTCTCCGATCATTTTCATGATGTCCATCCGGTTTGCTTCTATATGCCATATCTTTCTAACTGTGCTCTTTCCCAAAAGCTCCCAACATACAACCTATATACTTATTATGGACACAGTATGCTTACATTATTAGCTATCTTTGTTATTATTTGTTGTTATTTGTTATTTTTCCCATCCTTCAACTCTATTCAATACCTCCCATCTATCTCTTAACACCATCCATATAGGATTTCTATTTGCCATATATATTTCAACCGTACTGTGATGTTTTACAAAAGTTCTGAACCTTTCTATTCTCATTGCTTCTACAGATTGTGAATTAAAATTAAACATTTTTGCTAAAAGTATTATTATATTATTGATTGATTGACTATTACTTTTCAGATCACCCAGTAATGCTATCTGCAAGGTTAGCTCCAGGTAAATATTGCAATCCTATTGCATTCCTGGACCTGTGTCCAAAAACAAGCTACAAATGGACAGAACCAAAACAAATGATCTAATGATTCTGTCTCTTCACAGCAAAATCTGCAGAGCTGGGAAGATTGTATCCCCCATATAAATAACATTCTATTGGTAGCAAGAATTTTATATAATAATTTAAATTGAAAGATTCAAATTTTTGAATCCGGTGTCGTTTTGCGTGTCAGTTCATAAACACTATGCCATGGGATCGGTACCTCAAAGATCTCTTCCCAACTATTTTGCAATCTATATGGGACGGCTGTCAATCCTTTGGTCCTTAAGTGAAACTGATATACTTTTTTATTTATCACAGTTTTCCTTAACCAATTATGTTCTTTAATGCAAGGCCGACAGACAAGTTCCTTACTTTCTCCCCCTTCCACTTTCCTCTTCCACTTTTGCAGTAAGGCTGCAATTATTTGGTTGTAATTTTGGGTAGAGCAGACATTTCCATATGTTTTTGTTAGCTGCATGTGCGAAATAACTCCACCAGTCCTACCGATGATATCATTTACGAAGATGATACCTTTTTTAAACATTCTGTCAAATTTTTTGTCAATTAGTATATTTGAATTTAACCACAATATTTGTTGCATTATTTGTTCTGTCGTTTCTGGAGGATTAAATTGAAATTGCAACCAACTTTCTATGGCTTGTTTTAGAAATAGTGATATTTGGGAGATTATTTCCTTTTCAAATAACTGAAAGTGAGAGGTTGTAATCTGAATAAAGGGAAAAAGGCCTTTCTTGAACATTGGGTGAGACAATCTTACTAATTTGCTTGAGAACCAGTTCGGATTTAAGTATAACTTTTGTATGACTGAAGCTTTTAGTGATAGGTCTAATGCTTTAATATTTAATAATTTCTGTCCTCCGAATTCATATTCATTATATAAATATGCCCTTTTAATTTTGTCTGTTCCAAATAAAATTTAATATTTTTTTCTCATATAATTTAAAAAACTGTTCGCTAGGCGTAGGCAAGACCATAAGCAAATAGGTAAACTGGGATAATACTAAAGAGTTAATCAGGGTGATTTTTCCACAAATTGACAGGTATTTTCCTTTCCATGGTAGTAAGATCTTATCTATTTTTGCTAACTTTCTATAAAAATTTATTGAAGTGAGATCATTTATTTCCTTTGGGATATGTATTCCGAGTATATCCACATCACCATCAGACCATTTTATTGGTAAACTACATGGTAATGTAAAAATTGTATTTTTTAGTGATCCAATACGTAATATAGTACATTTGTCATAATTTGGTTGTAATCCAGAGAGGTTAGAAAATGTATCTAGATCCTCTATGAGGCTGTTTATGGATTCTAGTTGTGGATTTAAAAGAAAACATGAATCATCAGCGTACAATGACACCTTTGTTTTTAAGCCCTGTATTTCTAATCCTCTGATATTATTATTGGATCTGATTTTAATAGCTAACATCTCGATGGCCACAATAAATAGATATGCCGATAGTGGACAACCTTGTTTCACTCCTCTTGACAGTTTAAAACTTTCTGAGAAATAGCCATTATTTACTATTTTACACCTACATGATTTTGACCCATTTTTTAAGAGATTCTCCAAAATTGAAATGCTCCAGGCATTTATATATAAACCCCAGTCGAACTTTATCAAATGCCTTTTCGAAGTCTGCTATGAATAGCAGGCCTGGTTTCCCATATTTTCCATAGTGTTCTATTGTTTCCAATACTTGCCTTATATTATCTCCAATGTATCTTCCATGTAAAAAACCTGTCTGATTAGAATGAATAATATCCGACAATACCTTTTTAATTCTATGCGCTATACATTTTGCTAGGATTTTTGCATCACAACACTGAAGTGTAAGGGGCCTCCAATTTTGTAAATGGACTGGATCTTTATATTTTCCACTTGTATCCTGTTTCAGTAATAATGAGATCAGACCTTCTTGAGTGTCAGATAATCTACCATTTACATAGGATTGGTTAAAACATGCTAATAACGGTCCTCTTAGTATATCAAAAAAGGTTTGGTATACCTCGACTGGTATGCCATCCAACCCTGGAGTTTTCCCAGACTTAAAGTCTTTAATTGCATCCAGAAGCTCCTCCTCTGTAATTTCACCTTCACATGAGTCTTTCTGTGTGGCTGTTAATTTGACATTATCAATAGAAAATCTCTACAATTAGCTTCAGTTAGAGGAGATGGAGGCGACTGAAAAGAAAACATATGCTTAAAGTACTTTGTTTCTTCCTTCAAAATATCATTTGGTGAATTATGGGTGACTCCGTCAATTGTAACCAGTTTCATTAAGTACTTTTTGGTAGCATTCCTATGTTGAAGATTAAAAAAGAATTTTGTGCATTTTTC
>NW_028160655.1:20000-34242 GCF_964263955.1 Coregonus lavaretus | reverse complement strand
AAATCCCCTCCCTGCACACAGCTCTCCTGCAAGGACAGCATCAGCCCTCAGAGACCCAGGAGAGGCCCGGTGTTTGTCAACGGCTCTCCTCCCAGTCTCTCCTCTCTGCTGGCTGAAAGATTCAGGCCACCTCTTCTCCCTTTAATGTCCAGGGCAGACCAGAGGTTCAGCTCCCCTTTACCGCAGCAGGACGTCTTCCACTCCCCTACTACCCTCTACCAAAGAACTACTCCCTACAAGGGGTTGGGCTCAATTCAAATTAAAGTCAGTCAGATGAGGAAGTGATTTGAATTTAAAATCCAAACATTTGAAAATGTTTCACATAAATAGTTTCTCCTTTTCAGTTGATTAAGAAGTCATTAAAAATAGATGCTTTTTTTTTTTTTTTTCAATCATTGAATTGGAATTTCAGTTGACTTCCTGAATTGACTGCCTTCGATTCTAATTGAACCTTACTCCTTACTACCTCTGAAGAGTACAGGGAGATTCTCAGTTATACCCCCCCTGCTATTCACCGGTCACACTGAGACCTAATCGTACTCTCCTCTCTTTTGTTACTTCATGGAAAGGACGGGGACAACGTGACATTTAAACACTAGATGTTTGATGTAAAAAGGTATCAAGGATGGATCAAGAGGAACGTTGCCTGGTCATTGGACTGTCGGCACAGTAGCCATGTTTACCCGTCTGTAGCCATGTTTACCCGTCTGTAGCCATGTTTACCCGTCTGTAGCCATGTTTACCCGTCTGTAGCCATGTTTACCCGTCTGTAGCCATGTTTACCCGTCTGTAGCCATGTTTACCCGTCTGCCTTTATAAATCCATGGAGTGTCTTCCCCAACGATGGATCTGGTGGAGTCGAGTCGAGAAGCACATCTGATTCTGCAAGGTTGACTTTAGAAAGGGTTGGATCGGACGGAAGCCCAGGATAGGGTTGTTTTCTCTCCACTACGACTGCACCTGGGATGTCACTGTTTCTCAGGGAGGGTAGAAGGACTTTCTGTTGGTGAAGAATGCTGTTAGGGGAAAGGTTCCAATGCCTACTGCGACGGTGAATGCTGTTAAGGGAAAGGTTCTAAAGCCTACTGCGACGTCGAATGCTGTTAAGGGAAAGGTTCTAAAGCCAACTGCGATGGTGAATGCTGTTAAGGGAAAGGTTCCAATGCCTACTGCGACGGTGAATGCTGTTAAGGGAAAGGTTCCAATGCCTACTGCGACGGCGAATGCTGTTAAGGGAAAGGTTCTAAAGCCAACTGCGACGGTGAATGCTGTTAAGGGAAAGGTTCCAATGCCTACTGCGACGGTGAATGCTGTTAAGGGAAAGGTTCCAATGCCTACTGCGACGGCGAATGCTGTTAAGGGAAAGGTTCTAAAGCCTACTGCGATGGTGAATGCTGTTAAGGGAAAGGTTCCAATGCCTACTGCGACGGTGAATGCTGTTAAGGGAAAGGCTCCAAAGCCTACTGCGACGGCGAATGCTGTTAAGGGAAAGGTTCTAAAGTCTACTGCGACGGTGAATGCTGTTAAGGGAAAGGTTCTAAAGCCTACTGCGATGGTGAATGCTGTTAAGGGAAAGGTTCCAATGCCTACTGCGACGGTGAATGCTGTTAAGGGAAAGGCTCCAAAGCCTACTGCGACGGTGAATGCTGTTAAGGGAAAGGTTCTAGAGCCTACTGCGACGGTGAATGCTGTTAAGGGAAAGGTTCTAAAGCCTACTGCGATGGTGAATGCTGTTAAGGGAAAGGTTCCAATGCCTACTGCGACGGTGAATGCTGTTAAGGGAAAGGCTCCAAAGCCTACTGCGACGGCGAATGCTGTTAAGGGAAAGGTTCCAATGCCTACTGCGACGGTGAATGCTGTTAAGGGAAAGGTTCTAAAGCCTACTGTGACGGTGAATGCTGTTAAGGGAAAGGTTCTAAAGCCTACTGCGACGGCGAATGCTGTTAAGGGAAAGGTTCTAGAGCCTACTGCGACGGTGAATGCTGTTAAGGGAAAGGTTCTAAAGCCTACTGCGATGGTGAATGCTGTTAAGGGAAAGGTTCCAATGCCTACTGCGACGGTGAATGCTGTTAAGGGAAAGGCTCCAAAGCCTACTGCGACGGTGAATGCTGTTAAGGGAAAGGTTCTAGAGCCTGCTGCGACGGTGAATGCTGTTAAGGGAAAGGTTCTAAAGCCTACTGCGATGGTGAATGCTGTTAAGGGAAAGGTTCCAATGCCTACTGCGACGGTGAATGCTGTTAAGGGAAAGGCTCCAAAGCCTACTGCGACGGTGAATGCTGTTAAGGGAAAGGTTCTAAAGCCTACTGCGATGGTGAATGCTGTTAAGGGAAAGGTTCTAAAGCCTACTGCGATGGTGAATGCTGTTAAGGGAAAGGCTCCAAAGCCTACTGCGACGGTGAATGCTGTTAAGGGAAAGGTTCTAGAGCCTGCTGCGACGGTGAATGCTGTTAAGGGAAAGGTTCTAAAGCCTACTGCGATGGTGAATGCTGTTAAGGGAAAGGTTCCAATGCCTACTGCGACGGTGAATGCTGTTAAGGGAAAGGCTCCAAAGCCTACTGCGACGGTGAATGCTGTTAAGGGAAAGGTTCTAAAGCCTACTGCGACGGTGAATGCTGTTAAGGGAAAGGTTCTAAAGCCTACTGCGATGGTGAATGCTGTTAAGGGAAAGGCTCCAAAGCCTACTGCGACGGTGAATGCTGTTAAGGGAAAGGCTCCAATGCCTACTGCGACGGTGAATGCTGTTAAGGGAAAGGTTCTAAAGCCTACTGCGACGGCGAATGCTGTTAAGGGAAAGGTTCCAATGCCTACTGCGATGGTGAATGCTGTTAAGGGAAAGGTTCCAATGCCTACTGCGACGGTGAATGCTCTTAAGGGAAAGGTTCCAATGCCTACTGCGACGGTGAATTCATCCATCATTACTTACTCTGTCATTTTGCTTCACAACCGACACCTTGTGTTTTTTATCCTTTAGCATGACAGTGGTGGCGTCCCAAATAACACCCTATTCCCTTTATAGTGCACTACTTTAGACCAGGACCCACAGGGCTCTGGTTAAAAGTAGTGGATATGTAGGGAATAGGGTGCCATTTGGGATGCAGCAGTGTTTTGGCAGTGGAACCAACGGCTTGTTCTCAGACCAATCTACAGTGGAAATAAAAAACTGTTAGAGGGTGGTTGGGATCTTTAGTTTGAAGTAAGTCAGTCACACACACAGGAGCACACGGACAACGACACACACACACACACACACACACACACACACACACACACACACACACACACACACACACACACACATGCACAAAATACAGACAACATATTTGTTAGAGTAAATGGATCAGCATTTTGAAGGCCAATGATCTTGTCCGTATTCCACTCGTCTAACAAAACACCCCTCCTCCCACTCTCCTCTTCTCCTTCTCCATCCATCCATCCCTCTCTCCTCTCCTCTTCTCCTTCTCCATCCATCCATCCTTCCCTCTCTCCTCTCCTCTTCTCCTTCTCCATCCATCCTTCCCTCTCTTAAGTCTCTCCAACCCTCTGTCCCTCTTAAAAAGCTGTAATCATCTTCTCCATCAAACAGAGACCCTTAGTATTACCTGATAGTAATTCCATTAAAAGACAGCTTGTCTTTGCTGTATTTGGTACGGTAATAGTTTCTCCCTCTGGCTCTGCTGCGTGTTCCCTTCTACACAGTCCCAGGAGGATCGTCTTAGAGGGCACACACACTGCACACACACTGCACACACACTGCACACACACTGCACACACACTGCACACACACCGGCCGCAGCGGCGCTACAACCCTCTAGGATGTTAACTATTTCCTGTTATTATTAATAACTGTCAGAGAGAGAGCGGTCACCCTTTTTTTCCGCGTCTCAAATGGCACCGCTGTTCGCGTCGAGCTCTGGTCAAAAGTAGCGCACTATATAGGGAATAGGGTGCCTATTTGGGACACAGACCTTGAACAGAACCCTGGACCAGGCAGGTGTCGGGCGGAGAGCCAGGAA
Source organism: Coregonus lavaretus (assembly GCF_964263955.1). Taxonomy (NCBI): domain Eukaryota; kingdom Metazoa; phylum Chordata; class Actinopteri; order Salmoniformes; family Salmonidae; genus Coregonus; species Coregonus lavaretus. The sequence continues at coordinate 30,229 of NW_028160655.1, read as the reverse complement.
ACTAGGTAGAGCTGAATGCTGCTGGGTTGTAAAACAACAGCTCCCTCTCGCCTCCCGGGACACAGTGCTTAGAGCAAGAATAATGCATAGGATGAGTTCCAAACGGCACCCTATTCCCTACATAGTGCACTACTTTTGACCAGGGCCCATTGGCCTCTGGTCAAACTGGTCAAAAGTAGTGCACTATGTAGGGAATAGAGTGCCGTTTGGGATGCAGCCCCGGTGCTTCAAGGAAGACTAATGCACAGGAGTCGGGGAGAGACCGTGCGGACACATTTTCAGCCGTGAAAAATGAAGATGTCACCATCTGGTGTTTTACAGCATACCTTATTACCACTGTACCTCAGTTCAATAGAGCTACAGAGATGAAGGCATTACCACTGTACCTCAGCTCTATAGAGCTACAGAGATGAAGGCATTACCACTGTACCTCAGTTCTATAGAGCTACAGAGATGAAGGCATTACCACTGTACCTCAGCTCTATAGAGCTACAGAGATGAAGGCATTACCACTGTACCTCAGCTCTATAGAGATACAGAGATGAAGGCATTACCACTGTACCTCAGCTTAATAGAGATACAGAGATGAAGGCATTACCACTGTACCTCCGTTCTATAGAGCTACAGAGATGAAGGCATTACCACTGTACCTCAGCTAAATAGAGCTACAGAGATGAAGGCATTACCACTGTACCTCAGCTAAATAGAGCTACAGAGATGAAGGCATTACCACTGTACCTCAGTTCTATAGAGCTACAGAGATGAAGGCATTACCACTGTACCTCAGTTCAATAGAGCTACAGAGATGAAGACATTACCACTGTACCTCAGTTCTATAGAGATACAGAGATGAAGGCATTACCACTGTACCTCAGTTCTATAGAGATACAGAGATGAAGGCATTACCACTGTACCTCAGTTCTATAGAGCTACAGAGATGAAGGCATTACCACTGTACCTCAGCTCTATAGAGCTACAGAGATGAAGGCATTACCACTGTACCTCAGCTCTATAGAGCTACAGAGATGAAGGCATTACCACTGTACCTCAGTTCTATAGAGCTACAGAGATGAAGGCATTACCACTGTACCTCAATTCAATAGAGCTACAGAGATGAAGGCATTACCACTGTACCTCAGCTCTATAGAGATACAGAGATGAAGACATTACCACTGTACCTCAGCTCAATAGAGATACAGAGATGAAGGCATTACCACTGTACCTCAGCTCTATAGAGCTACAGAGATGAAGGCATTACCACTGTACCTCAGTTCTATAGAGCTACAGAGATGAAGGCATTACCACTGTACCTCAATTCAATAGAGCTACAGAGATGAAGGCATTACCACTGTACCTCAGCTCTATAGAGATACAGAGATGAAGACATTACCACTGTACCTCAGCTCAATAGAGATACAGAGATGAAGGCATTACCACTGTACCTCAGCTCTATAGAGATACAGAGATGAAGACATTACCACTGTACCTCAGCTCAATAGAGCTACAGTACCAGTCAAAGGTTTGGACACACCTACTCATTCAAGGGTTTTTCTTTATTTTTACTATTTTCAATGCTGTAGAATAATAGTGAAGACATCAAAACTATGAAATAACACATATGGAATAATGTAGTAACCAAAAAAGTGTTAAACAAATCAAAATATATGTTATATTTGAGATTCTTCAAATAGCCACCCTTTGCCTTGATGACAGCTTTGCACACTCTTGGCATTCTCTCAACCAGCTTCATGAGGTAGTCACCTGGAATGCATTTCAATTAACAGGTGTGCCTTCTTAAAAGTTAATTCGTGGAATTTCTTTCCTTCTTAATGCGTTTGAGCCAATCACCTGTGTTGTGACAAGGTAGGAGGGGTATACAGAAGATAGCCCTATTTGGTAAAAGACCAAATCCAAGAACTTTTAAAGTTTCTTCAAGTGCAGTCGAAAAGACCATCAAGCGCTATGATGAAACTGGCTCTCCTTAAGACTGCCACAGGAATGGAAGACCCAGAGTTACCTCTGCTGCAGAGGATACGTTCATTAGAGTTACCAGCCTCCGAAATTGCAGCCCAAATAAATGCATCACAGAGTTCAAGTAACAGACACATCTCAACATCAACTGTTCAGTGGAGACTGTGTGAATCAGGCCTTCATGGAGCTACAGAGATGAAGGTTACCACTTTACATCAGTTCTATAGACCTACAGAGATGAAGGTTACCACTTTACATCAGTTCTATAGAGCTACAGAGATGAAGGTTACCACTTTACATCAGTTCTATAGAGCTACAGAGATGAAGGTCGTAGAAAAGGAGGTAGGAATACACTCTTGAGGTTCTATCTAGAACCTTAAAGGGTTCTTCAGCTGTCCCCATTGGAGAACCCTTTGAATAACCCTTTTTGGTTCCAGGTAGAACACTTTTGTTTCCTGGTAGAACCCTTTTGGGTTCCATCTAAAAACCCTTTCCACAGATGGTTCTACCTGGAACTAAAAAGGTTCTCCTATGGGGACAGCCGAAGAAACCCTTTTTTTCTAAGAGGGTAGGTTGAGGCTGTAACGTTGAATGTCTCTCTCTCTCTTTCACATTGTCATAAATGCTCAGATGATGGTGTTCAATTCGACCGGCTGGAGTAGACCAGAATCTGCCACCTGGAGACGGAGGGGGAATTAACATGGCAGAAATGCTAATCACTGCTAGGAATGATTTTGCATTGCCCTCAAACACACGCATGAATTCCAAACGCACGTACGCACACAGACACATACATATAACACACACCCTGTCTGTCTTTCAGCATTGAAAAGGCGGTGCAGTAGTTTGTGAAAGGTACATGGTAGGATTAGTCCTTTACAGATTAGATGGAATCATAACACACACCACTAGCTGGCCCCTGACCCCAGCGGAAACCAATTTCATTTGGAGAGAGATTGGACTGATGCACGGTATCAGGAAGGATGTCTCGAGGTGGTCGGTACAGTCGGGGAAATTAAAAGGGGGGATTTCTGAGGCATTCAAGCTGAGAGGAGAGGAAAGCCAAAAACCAAATGAAGAGGTTAGGAGAAATAAATTGCTGTCACTTTTTTTCTGCTCTTATATAAGCAAAAACTTTTATCTAAATAGTAACAGGGTGGATTTGAAGAGAGAGAGAGAGAGAGAGAGAAAGAGAGAGTGTGTGTGTGTTTATGTGGGGGGGGGGGGGGGGGGGCAGCTTTGCTTTTCCCTGTTTGTCTATTGAATTTTAGAGGAAGTGGGATGAATGTCGGAGGGTTTTGATTGAGTGTTGCGGGCAGTGCCTATCTGAATCCCACCAGTCAAAGGCCAGGTTAGATGGTCGCTATGACCGCGGGCAGCAGGAGATGATTGTGGTTTTTGATGTACAGAGGTGGAAAAGGCATCCAGCCTGCTGGGATACCTTGTACAGACCAGATGTGTTAAGGGGAGTAGAGAGCATGCTGGGATACCTTGTATAGACCAGATGTGTTAAGGGGAGTAGAGAGCATGCTGGGATACCTTGTATAGACCAGATGTGTTAAGGGCAGTAGAGAGCATGCTGAGATACCTTGTATAGACCAGATGTGTTAAGGGGAGTAGAGAGCATGCTGGGATACCTTGTATAGACCAGATGTGTTAAGGGGAGTAGAGAGCATGCTGGGATACCTTGTATAGACCAGATGTGTTAAGGGGAGTAGAGAGCATGCTGGGATACCTTGTATAGACCAGATGTGTTAAGGGCAGTAGAGTGCATGCTGAGATACCTTGTACAGATCAGACGTGTTAAGGGTTGTTTAGTCACTCTGGTGTTGATTAGTCTCTCTGGTGTTGATTAGTCTCTCTGGTGTTGATTAGTCTCTCTGGTGTTGATTAATCTCTCTGGTGTTGATTAGTCTCTCTGGTGTTGATTAGTCACTCTGGTGTTGATTAGTCACTCTGGTGTTGATTATTCACTATAGTGTTGGTTAGTCACTGGTGTTGTTTAATCTCTCTGGTGTTGATTAGTCACTCTGGTGTTGTTTAGTCACTCTGGTGTTGTTTAGTCACTGGTGTTGTTTAATCTCTCTGGTGTTGATTAGTCACTCTGGTGTTGTTTAGTCACTCTGTTGTTGTTTAGTCACTCTGGTGTTGTTTTGGTTATTTTTCTGTCCCCATTGGAGAACCCCTTTTAGTTCCAGGTAGAACCCTTTTGGTTCCAGGTAGAACCCTTTTTGAAGCTAGTCTGGTACACTCTTAGAAAAAAGGGTTTCATAAGGGTTCTACCCGGAACTAAAAAAGGTTCTCAGATTTTTTGGTTCCAGGTAGAACCCATTTGGAACCCTTTTTTCTAAGAGTGTACCAGACTAGCTTCATTTGATTATCTCATAGTCTTGACTTGGCAGTGATTGATTACCTCCTGTGTTGATGGTGATGGTCACTAGATCATTGGCCACGTGAACCACTCTATATTATTCTGTTGTTTTAAAGAGCTCTATAATATTCTGTTGTTTTAAAGAGCTCTATAATATTCTGTTGTTTTAAAGAGCTCTATAATATTCTGTTGTTTTAAAGAGCTCTATAATATTCTGTTGTTTTAAAGAGCTCTGTATTATTCTGTTGTTTTAAAGAGCTCTATAATATTCTGTTGTTTTAAAGAGCTCTATAATATTCTGTTGTTTTAAAGAGCTCTATAATATTCTGTTGTTTTAAAGAGCTCTATAATATTCTGTTGTTTTAAAGAGCTCTATAATATTCTGTTGTTTTAAAGAGCTCTATAATATTCTGTTGTTTTAAAGAGCTCTATAATATTCTGTTGTTTTAAAGAGCTCTATAATATTCTGTTGTTTTAAAGAGCTCTATAATATTCTGTTGTTTTAAAGAGCTCTATAATATTCTGTTGTTTTAAAGAGCTCTATAATATTCTGTTGTTTTAAAGAGCAACATTCAGCAGGGCCAGAGGGGTAGAGCTCTGCAGAGTATTGATGTAATTTAAAATACAATATTTACAGCTGACAACATTCAGTAGAGAGAGGAGTCTTATGTATCTAGTCTGGTTTAGTACAGACACGCCGACAGCCCTGATCTTACTGTCCATCGAGGAAAGACCTGAGAGACGAAAGGCCTTCTGCCTTCAGGAGAAACAAATATGTCCATCTCGTCAACATCTCTACTATGTTCTTACTTTCATCAGACGGTCAGATAGTTACTGTTCAGATTGTACGTCTAGACTAATAGAACCAAATATGGAAATGATACGATGTCGTCGTTGTTGTTGTCTTGTTGTTGTTCTGCAGAATCAGAATGTAGATACAGATAAACTGTTTCTATAGCGTTAGTCACAGCCGAGCCGACAGCTTGTATCGACATTAGAATGTTAGTTCTGCTGCAGCAGGAAACCTTCTTTTTACTGCCTGTTTCCGTTGTTGGTGTTTTGTTGTATTGATTCCTGCCAGACATCTTATTTCTTCACGTTATGTAATTCTCCCAGGTTCGAGATCGTTGTGAGATTGAAGTAGAACAGTGATTCACTAAAGGGCTTGAGCGGAACACAGTCAGGCCAAACCAAGCTGTGCTGAGCTGGCCTGGTTACGCATCCCTCAACCAAAGTTGCTGGAAGCGTGCTGAAAAGGAAACATTTAAATATAATAATAATAATAATATGCCATTTAGCAGACGCTTTTATCCAAAGCGACTTACAGTCATGCGTGCATACATTTTTTTGTGTATGGGTGGTCCCGGGGATCGAACCCACTACCTTGGCGTTACAAGCGCCGTGCTCTACCAGCTGAGCTACAGAGGACCACAATATCCAAGCCAGCACAGTTTGGCTGGGCCTATACAATGCCAGGGGAAACATGACCCTGTAGGATAACTAATCTATGGGGTCAGCTCTGCTCTGCTCTGTGTTGGACACTATAACATTATGACCCTGTAGGATAACTAATCTATGGGGTCAGCTCTGCTCTGCTCTGTGTTGGACACTATAACATTATGACCCTGTAGGATAACTAATCTATGGGGTCAGCTCTGCTCTGTGTTGGACTGGACTGGCCTATCTAATTCTCTGTCCTAAACACATCAACCAGGGTAATGAAACATTCATTGAATCAGTTACTGTGTGTGATTGAACCCATCCATCATCACAGATGCTTTTTAATACCCAGAGAGAAATCATTCTGTGGCGGCTGCAGTCGTGAACCCTCGGCGACCATACAGCCCTCTGGGTAATGAATATTGACTCAGGCCGCGTCCCAAAATAGCACCCTGTCCCCTATATAGTCCACTGCTAATGTATTGATTACTATACAGGCCCCAGTCAAAAGTAGTGCACTATATAGGGAATAGGGTGTCATTCTTTGGTCTAAAGTAGTGCACTATATAGGGAATAGGGTGCCATTCTCTGGTCTAAAGTAGTGTACTATATAGGGAATAGGGTGCCATTCTCTGGTCTAAAGTACTGCACTATATAGGGAATAGGGTGCCATTCTCTGGTCTAAAGTAGTGCACTATACAGGGAATAGGGTGCCATTCTCTGGTCTAAAGTAGTGCACTATATAGGGAATAGGGTGCCATTCTCTGGTCTAAAGTAGTGCACTATATAGGGAATAGGGTGCCATTCTCTGGTCTAAAGTAGTGCACTATACAGGGAATAGGGTGCCATTCTCTGGTCTAAAGTAGTGCACTATACAGGGAATAGGGTGCCGTTCTCTGGTCTAAAGTAGTGCACTATATAGGGAATAGGGTGCCATTCTCTGGTCTAAAGTAGTGCACTATATAGGGAATAGGGTGCCATTCTCTGGTCTAAAGTAGTGCACTATATAGGGAATAGGGTGCCATTCTCTGGTCTAAAGTAGTGCACTATATAGGGAATAGGGTGCCATTCTCTGGTCTAAAGTAGTGCACTATATAGGGAATAGGGTGCCATTCTCTGGTCTAAAGTAGTGCACTATATAGGGAATAGGGTGCCATTCTCTGGTCTAAAGTAGTGCACTATATAGGGAATAGGGTGCCATTCTCTGGTCTAAAGTAGTGCACTATATAGGGAATAGGGTGCCATTCTCTGGTCTAAAGTAGTGCACTATATAGGGAATAGGGTGCCATTCTCTGGTCTAAAGTAGTGCACTATATAGGGAATAGGGTGCCATTCTCTGGTCTAAAGTAGTGCACTATATAGGGAATAGGGTGCCATTCTCTGGTCTAAAGTAGTGCACTACATAGGGAATAGGGTGCCATTCTCTGGTCTAAAGTAGTGCACTATATAGGGAATAGGGTGCCATTCTCTGGTCTAAAGTAGTGCACTATATAGGGAATAGGGTGCCATTCTCTGGTCTAAAGTAGTGCACTATATAGGGAATAGGGTGCCATTCTCTGGTCTAAAGTAGTGCACTATATAGGGGATAGGGTGCCGTTCTCTGGTCTAAAGTAGTGCACTATATAGGGATTAGGGTGCCATTTGGGACGCATACTCAGATTGCGTCAAATTCACTCGAGCAAATGAAGACCTCCGTTGAAATCTCTCTCTGAAAGCGAACACATATCCCGACTCCCTATTTTCCATTGCAAGCTCAGAGTTAAAAGTGTCAGCTTTAAAAAATGTTTTCTTCAAGGTTTCGTTTTAATTTCCCAAGTTATTTGATAATAACTTGATGATGAAACTATTCAGACCCATCATCACCTGCTGATAGGCTCAGAAAGCAGAGGTCATGCTTTAAAAAATGGAACTTTCCTTCTGTTACACACTGGCTACGTCCCAAATGGCACCCTAATTCCTATATAGTGCACAACCAATGGGCTCTGGTCTAAAGTAGTGCACTATATAGGGAATAGGGTGTCATTTGTGACTCAGACACTGTGGATATCCTTCCTCTCTCCATCCCAACTACTTGATATCACCTCCTCCTCCTCCTCCTCTCTCCTTCCCTCCTCAGAGATTAACCTGTAGGACCTTAATAAATGGTCTATATTGACATCAAAAGAAACGGGAAGGTGGCGCTCAGCCTTGTGGGAAGGGCGTACCGAGTCCGAGGGTACTTCCCAAATGTCCATTTATTCCCTACATATTCCCTATAGAGCCCTGGTCTAAAGTAGTGCACTACATAGGGAATAGGGTGCCATTTGGGATGCAATGCCAGGCCGTTCTGAAAGCGCCCGGCCAGACTTACCCAGACTCCCCCACTCAGCCGGCGGACTGTAATCGTGCCTCACTGCACGAGTCGTTCTGAAATTACGCTCGTCTTTTGTCTTTTTAATTAAACTCAAGCGCAGTTTGGGAGGCTATTTGACCTTTCATGACCCCTCTTTGTGGGAAGAACCTCAGGTCATTTCCATGTATATATTACCAGGCTCTTCGTCACCTCTTCTGCCTCGCCAGCAACGATCCACACGGCTTTACAGATTAAGGGAGAGGTTCAGTTCAAGAATATGGGCTGTATTTAATCTTCTAGGGTGAAGTTTTGTGGCAGGAGATGGAATGAAATGTTTTAGGCTGTTTAAAGGCTGTCCAACTTTTAACTACACAGGTGAAATGAGGGGAGAAATATGGACGGTATAGAGTGGGATGGGGAGCTCTTTTTGACATAATTTACTCACAGGAATTTGTGGTTTAAATAGTGTATATGTAAATAATTTACTACTACGCTGGCAAAATTCGCACATTCAGCACCTCTGTTCGTTGAAAACGGGACCAAATTCACACATTCAGAACCTCCGTTCCGTTGAAAACGGGACCAAATTCACACATTCAGAACCTCCGTTCCGTTGAAAACGGGAACAAATTCACACATTCAGAACCTCTGTTCCATTGAAAACGGGAACAAATTCACTATTCATAATGTTCTCCCCAGATGACTTCACATTCAGTCATTCAATACATTGAATATTCAGCAGCCAAGTGTTTTTTTAGCTTTCTGTCAATGAAGAGGAGAAAAGGCTATTCTCTTAACTGGATCACTGCTGCATGTCTCCCTTCACAGCAATCTGCCTATATCTATCAATCCATCTATGCTGTGTTGTGTGTTTGGTGATGAACCGGTTCTCCTGCTCTGTGTCCCAAATGGCACCCTATTCCCTATACAGTGCCTTCGGAAAGTATTCAGACCACTTGACTTTTTCCACATTGGCTATTCTAAAATTGATTAAAACATGTTTTCCCCCTAATCAATCTACACACAATACCCAATGATGACAAAGCAAAAACCTGTTTGTAGAAATGTTTGCTCATTTATAAATAAAATTAAATTGAAATATCACATTTCTATAAGTATTCAGACCCATTACTCAGAACTTTGTTGAAATACCTTTGACAGTGATTACAGCCTCGATTCTTCCTTGGTATGATGCTACAAGCTTGGCACATCGATTGGGTTCAAGTCCGGGCTCTGGCTGGGCCACTCAAGGACATTCAGAGACACACTCCTGCGTTGTCTTGGCTGTGTGCTTAGGGTACGTTGTACGGTTGGAAGGTGAACCTTCACCCCAGTCTGAGGTCCTGAGCGCTCTGGAGCAGGTTTTCATCAAGGATCTCTGTACTTTGCTCCGTTCATCTTTCCCTCGATCCTGACTAGTCTCCCAGTCCCTGCCGCTGAAAAACATCCCCAAAGCATGATGCTGCCACCACCATGCTTCACCGTAGGGATGGTGCCAGGTTTCCTCCAGACGTGACGCTTGGCATTAAGGCCAAAGAGTTCAATCTTGGTTTCATCAGACCAGAGAATCTTGTTTCTCATGGTCTGAGAGTCCTTTAGGTGCCTTTTGGCAAACTCCAAGCGGGCTGTCATGTGCCTTTTACTGAGGAGTGGCTTCCGTCTGGCCACTCTACCATAAAGGCCTGATTGGTGGAGTGCTGCAGAGATGGTTGTCCTTCTGGAAGGTTCTCCCATCTCCACAGAGGAACTCTAGAGCTCTGTCAGAGTGAGCATCGGGTTCTTGGTCACCTCCCTGACCAAGGCCCTTCTCCCCCGATTGCTCAGGCAGAGTGGTTCCAAACTTCTTCCATTTAAGAATGATGATCACTGTGTTCTTGGGGACCGTCATTGCTACAGACATTTTTTGGTACCCTTCCCCAGATCTGTGCCTCGACACAATTCTGTCTCGGAGCTCTACGGACAATTCCTTCAACCTCATGGCTTGGTGTTTGCTCTGACATGCACTGTCAACAGTGGGACCTTTATATAGACAGGTGCGTGCCTTTCCAAATCAGGTCCAATCAATTGAATTTACCACAGGTGGACTCAAATCAACTTGTAGAAACATCACAAGGA
>NW_028160655.1:2500-15000 GCF_964263955.1 Coregonus lavaretus | reverse complement strand
GAACCCCATCCCAGTCTGATGCAGCCAGCCAGTCAGTCACCACCAGAACCCCATCCCAGTCTGATGCAGCCAGCCAGTCAGTCACCACTAGAACCCCATCCCAGTCTGATGCAGCCAGCCAGTCAGTCACCACTAGAACCCCATCCCAGTCTGATGCAGCCAGCCAGTCAGTCACCACCAGAACCCCACCCCAGTCTGATGCAGCCAGCCAGTCAGTCACCACTAGAACCCCATCACAGTCTGATGCAGCCAGCCAGTCAGTCACCACTAGAACCCCACCCCAGTCTGATGCAGCCAGCCAGTCAGTCACCGCCAGAACCCCATCCCAGTCTGATGCAGCCAGCCAGTCAGTCACCACTAGAACCCCATCACAGTCTGATGCAGCCAGCCAGTCAGTCACCACTAGAACCCCACCCCAGTCTGATGCAGCCAGCCAGTCAGTCACCGCCAGAACCCCATCCCAGTCTGATGCAGCCAGCCAGTCAGTCACCGCCAGAACCCCATCCCAGTCTGATGCAGCCAGCCAGTCAGTCACCACTAGAACCCCATCCCAGTCTGATGCAGCCAGCCAGTCAGTCAGTCACCACTAGAACCCCATCACAGTCTGATGCAGCCAGCCAGTCAGTCACCACTAGAACCCCATCCCAGTCTGATGCAGCCAGCCAGTCAGTCACCACCAGAACCCCATCCCAGTCTGATGCAGCCAGTCAGTCACCACCAGAACCCCATCCCAGTCTGATGCAGCCAGCCAGTCAGTCACCACTAGAACCCCATCCCAGTCTGATGCAGCCAGCCAGTCAGTCACCACTAGAACCCCATCCCAGTCTGATGCAGCCAGCCAGTCAGTCAGTCACCACTAGAACCCCATCCCAGTCTGATGCAGCCAGCCAGTCAGTCACCACTAGAACCCCATCCCAGTCTGATGCAGCCAGCCAGTCAGTCACCACCAGAACCCCATCCCAGTCTGATGCAGCCAGCCAGTCAGTCACCACTAGAACCCCATCCCAGTCTGATGCAGCCAGTCAGTCACCACCAGAACCCCATCCCAGTCTGATGCAGCCAGCCAGTCAGTCACCACTAGAACCCCATCCCAGTCTGATGCAGCCAGCCAGTCAGTCACCACTAGAACCCCATCCCAGTCTGATGCAGCCAGCCAGTCAGTCACCGCCAGAACCCCATCCCAGTCTGATGCAGCCAGCCAGTCAGTCACCACTAGAACCCCATCCCAGTCTGATGCAGCCAGCCAGTCAGTCACCACTAGAACCCCATCCCAGTCTGATGCAGCCAGCCAGTCAGTCACCACTAGAACCCCATCCCAGTCTGATGCAGCCAGCCAGTCAGTCACCACCAGAACCCCATCCCAGTCTGATGCAGCCAGCCAGTCAGTCACCACTAGAACCCCATCCCAGTCTGATGCAGCCAGCCAGTCAGTCACCACCAGAACCCCATCCCAGTCTGATGCAGCCAGCCAGTCAGTCACCGCCAGAACCCCATCCCAGTCTGATGCAGCCAGCCAGTCAGTCACCACCAGAACCCCATCCCAGTCTGATGCAGCCAGCCAGTCAGTCACCACTAGAACCCCATCCCAGTCTGATGCAGCCAGCCAGTCAGTCACCACTAGAACCCCATCCCAGTCTGATGCAGCCAGCCAGTCAGTCACCACCAGAACCCCATCCCAGTCTGATGCAGCCAGCCAGTCAGTCACCACTAGAACCCCATCCCAGTCTGATGCAGCCAGCCAGTCAGTCACCACCAGAACCCCATCCCAGTCTGATGCAGCCAGCCAGTCAGTCACCACCAGAACCCCATCCCAGTCTGATGCAGCCAGCCAGTCAGTCACCACCAGAACCCCATCCCAGTCTGATGCAGCCAGCCAGTCAGTCACCACTAGAACCCCATCCCAGTCTGATGCAGCCAGCCAGTCAGTCACCACCAGAACCCCATCCCAGTCTGATGCAGCCAGCCAGTCAGTCACCACCAGAACCCCATCCCAGTCTGATGCAGCCAGCCAGTCAGTCAGTCACCACTAGAACCCCATCCCAGTCTGATGCAGCCAGCCAGTCAGTCACCACTAGAACCCCATCCCAGTCTGATGCAGCCAGCCAGTCAGTCACCACTAGAACCCCATCCCAGTCTGATGCAGCCAGCCAGTCAGTCAGTCACCACTAGAACCCCATCCCAGTCTGATGCAGCCAGCCAGTCAGTCACCACTAGAACCCCATCCCAGTCTGATGCAGCCAGCCAGTCAGTCAGTCACCACTAGAACCCCATCCCAGTCTGATGCAGCCAGCCAGTCAGTCACCACTAGAACCCCATCCCAGTCTGATGCAGCCAGCCAGTCAGTCACCACTAGAACCCCATCCCAGTCTGATGCAGCCAGCCAGTCAGTCACCACTAGAACCCCATCCCAGTCTGATGCAGCCAGCCAGTCAGTCACCACTAGAACCCCATCCCAGTCTGATGCAGCCAGCCAGTCAGTCACCACTAGAACCCCATCCCAGTCTGATGCAGCCAGCCAGTCAGTCACCACTAGAACCCCATCCCAGTCTGATGCAGCCAGCCAGTCAGTCACCACTAGAACCCCATCCCAGTCTGATGCAGCCAGCCAGTCAGTCACCGCCAGAACCCCATCCCAGTCTGATGCAGCCAGTCAGTCAGTCACCACCAGAACCCCATCCCAGTCTGATGCAGCCAGCCAGTCAGTCACCACTAGAACCCCATCCCAGTCTGATGCAGCCAGCCAGTCAGTCACCGCCAGAACCCCATCCCAGTCTGATGCAGCCAGCCAGTCAGTCACCACCAGAACCCCATCCCAGTCTGATGCAGCCAGCCAGTCAGTCACCACTAGAACCCCATCCCAGTCTGATGCAGCCAGTCAGTCACCAACAGAACCCCATCCCAGTCTGATGCAGCCAGCCAGTCAGTCACCACTAGAACCCCATCCCAGTCTGATGCAGCCAGCCAGTCAGTCACCACCAGAACCCCATCCCAGTCTGATGCAGCCAGCCAGTCACCACTAGAACCCCATCCCAGTCTGATGCAGCCAGTCAGTCACCACCAGAACCCCATCCCAGTCTGATGCAGCCAGCCAGTCAGTCACCACTAGAACCCCATCCCAGTCTGATGCAGCCAGCCAGTCAGTCACCACTAGAACCCCATCCCAGTCTGATGCAGCCAGCCAGTCAGTCACCACTAGAACCCCATCCCAGTCTGATGCAGCCAGCCAGTCAGTCACCACTAGAACCCCATCCCAGTCTGATGCAGCCAGCCAGTCAGTCACCACCAGAACCCCATCCCAGTCTGATGCAGCCAGCCAGTCAGTCACCACTAGAACCCCATCCCAGTCTGATGCAGCCAGCCAGTCAGTCACCACCAGAACCCCATCCCAGTCTGATGCAGCCAGCCAGTCAGTCACCACTAGAACCCCATCCCAGTCTGATGCAGCCAGCCAGTCACCACTAGAACCCCATCCCAGTCTGATGCAGCCAGTCAGTCAGTCACCACCAGAACCCCATCCCAGTCTGATGCAGCCAGCCAGTCAGTCACCACCAGAACCCCATCCCAGTCTGATGCAGCCAGCCAGTCAGTCACCACTAGAACCCCATCCCAGTCTGATGCAGCCAGTCAGTCACCACTAGAACCCCATCCCAGTCTGATGCAGCCAGCCAGTCAGTCACCACTAGAACCCCATCCCAGTCTGATGCAGCCAGCCAGTCAGTCACCACTAGAACCCCATCCCAGTCTGATGCAGCCAGCCAGTCAGTCACCACCAGAACCCCATCCCAGTCTGATGCAGCCAGCCAGTCAGTCACCACCAGAACCCCATCCCAGTCTGATGCAGCCAGCCAGTCAGTCACCACCAGAGCCCCATCCCAGTCTGATGCAGCCAGCCAGTCAGTCACCACTAGAACCCCATCCCAGTCTGATGCAGCCAGCCAGTCAGTCACCACCAGAACCCCATCCCAGTCTGATGCAGCCAGCCAGCCAGTCACCACCAGAACCCCATCCCAGTCTGATGCAGCCAGCCAGCCAGTCACCACTAGAACCCCATCCCAGTCTGATGCAGCCAGCCAGTCAGTCACCACTAGAACCCCATCCCAGTCTGATGCAGCCAGCCAGTCAGTCACCACTAGAACCCCATCCCAGTCTGATGCAGCCAGCCAGTCAGTCACCACCAGAACCCCATCCCAGTCTGATGCAGCCAGTCAGTCAGTCACCACTAGAACCCCATCCCAGTCTGATGCAGCCAGCCAGTCAGTCACCACTAGAACCCCATCCCAGTCTGATGCAGCCAGCCAGTCAGTCACCACTAGAACCCCATCCCAGTCTGATGCAGCCAGCCAGTCAGTCACCTCTAGAACCCCACCCCAGTCTGATGCAGCCAACCAGTCAGTCACCGCTAGAACCCCATCCCAGTCTGATGCAGCCAGCCAGTCAGTCACCACTAGAACCCCATCCCAGTCTGATGCAGCCAGCCAGTCAGTCACCGCCAGAACCCCATCCCAGTCTGATGCAGCCAGCCAGTCAGTCACCACTAGAACCCCATCCCAGTCTGATGCAGCCAGCCAGTCAGTCACCACCAGAACCCCATCCCAGTCTGATGCAGCCAGCCAGTCAGTCACCACTAGAACCCCATCCCAGTCTGATGCAGCCAGCCAGTCAGTCACCACTAGAACCCCATCCCAGTCTGATGCAGCCAGCCAGTCAGTCACCACTAGAACCCCATCCCAGTCTGATGCAGCCAGCCAGTCAGTCACCACTAGAACCCCATCCCAGTCTGATGCAGCCAGCCAGTCAGTCACCACCAGAACCCCATCCCAGTCTGATGCAGCCAGCCAGTCAGTCACCACCAGAACCCCATCCCAGTCTGATGCAGCCAGCCAGTCAGTCACCACTAGAACCCCATCCCAGTCTGATGCAGCCAGCCAGTCAGTCACCACCAGAACCCCATCCCAGTCTGATGCAGCCAGCCAGTCAGTCACCACTAGAACCCCATCCCAGTCTGATGCAGCCAGCCAGTCAGTCACCACCAGAACCCCATCCCAGTCTGATGCAGCCAGCCAGTCAGTCACCACTAGAACCCCATCCCAGTCTGATGCAGCCAGCCAGTCAGTCACCACCAGAACCCCATCCCAGTCTGATGCAGCCAGCCAGTCAGTCACCACTAGAACCCCATCCCAGTCTGATGCAGCCAGCCAGTCAGTCACCACCAGAACCCCATCCCAGTCTGATGCAGCCAGCCAGCCAGTCACCACTAGAACCCCATCCCAGTCTGATGCAGCCAGTCAGTCACCACCAGAACCCCATCCCAGTCTGATGCAGCCAGCCAGTCAGTCACCACCAGAACCCCATCCCAGTCTGATGCAGCCAGCCAGTCAGTCACCACTAGAACCCCATCCCAGTCTGATGCAGCCAGCCAGTCAGTCACCACTAGAACCCCATCCCAGTCTGATGCAGCCAGCCAGTCAGTCACCACTAGAACCCCATCCCAGTCTGATGCAGCCAGCCAGTCAGTCACCACCAGAACCCCATCCCAGTCTGATGCAGCCAGCCAGTCAGTCACCACCAGAACCCCATCCCAGTCTGATGCAGCCAGCCAGCCAGTCACCACTAGAACCCCATCCCAGTCTGATGCAGCCAGCCAGCCAGTCACCACTAGGCCACACTATCTGTTTACAATAAGATGTAAATGCAGCGTTTCAACACCCTGATTTATTCATAAGGGATTGAAAAGAAAGAAAGGAGAGAGAGGGAGGTAGATGTGACAGCCCTTGCCACAAACAAATCACTGTCTCACCACTAACCAGAGGAATTACCTTTATTAAGTCATATAATAATATGCCATTTAGCAGACGCTTTTATCCAAATGCGCGCATACATTTTTTACGTATGGGTGGTCCCGGGGATCGAACCCACTACCCCTGGCGTTACAAGCGCCGTGCTCTAACCAGCTGAGCTACAGAGGACCACACACAGGGTTATCTTTGATACTGTAGCATAGTAATGAGATTGAGGGCCATCTGTAGGAAGGGGTCGGCCAGCAGCCAGCAGCAGGAACCAGCAGGGTGAAATCCATAGCCCAGATCCATTATACAGCAGACCATCCCATCTATACAGCCCAGCTCCATTATACAGCAGACCATCCCATCTATACTTGGTTTGGGGGGGGGGGGGTTTAAGGAATCAATACGTCCTGAGGTCAAGCCTTCCCCTTCATTAAATGTGGATCTGATCACCCGGTAATGATGAGGAGACAGGATTACTACACTAGAGGGAAGGAGGGAGGGGGGAGGGGGTTGGGGGGAGGGGGGAGGCAGGCAGGAGGCAGCCGCCCCGCCAATCCCTTTGATTGCCTCTTTAGCATTTCACAGAGATTAAAAGTTTTATGGAAAACTGGCAGAGAGTAATCAATGCAGCAAGAACCAGCCTCCTCCATCCATCCCTCCCTACTTGCCTCTCTGTGTGTGTCAGTCTGGTGATTTCTCAGCCATCATCTCAGAGAGAGAGAGAGATTTTAATTTTATTTAACTTTTATTTAATCAAGGGAGCCCATCGAGTCCAGCGTTTCATTATCAGTGGTGCCCTGAGGACAACAAATTCAACAAAATCAACAGGAACATTCCTATATATATTTTTTTTGCTACAGATTACAATTTTTTTTAAAGCAAACATTTCAACATTACATAAAAAAAAAAAAATACTTTTAATCAAAACAAATGCAATTCTCATTTAACAAATTCAACATTAGACTCCGAAACTGCCCTAGTGGCACATGGGAATCAAGACGCAGGGAGTTCTGCAGGTTATTTAAAAAATTGGGGCATTAAAACTGAAAGACGATTTACCTAATTCGGTGGCGACCCGGGGAACCTCAAGAGTTAACCAACCTTGTGAACGGGGTTTGGTATCTCATGTTTTTATACTTTAACAACAGAGTTAGGTAAGTCAGAAGCTTGTGTAGTAAAGCTCTGTTAACAGAAAGGGAATAGTGAAGTGATCTAGGGGACTTTAATGAGGACCAGACAACCTTTTGATACAGGATGCAGCGGTGAGTATTAAAACTGTCACCTGTGATTAAAAACGAATGGCGCTATGGTAGACTGCATCCACAGGTGTAAGAGGAGTGGCTGCTGCATTCTGGTAAATGGAGTCACCATAGTCGAGAACTGGCAGGAAAGTTGACTGTATCTGCTTCCTGCTGTTCAGGGAGAGGCCAGATCTAGTTCTAGAAAATGAAGGCTACTTTAAATATTAGCTTTTTAACTAGCTCATCAGTATGTTTTTTAAATGTTTAAATCCTTGTCAATCCAAATGCCCAGATATTTATAGGCAGGAACCCGATCGATGGGAGAACCATTCAATGAATAAATATGCTGTCCATCTGAAACATTCTTGTGAGAACTAGAGAACAACACATACAGTGGGGGAAAAAAGTATTTAGTCAGCCACCAATTGTGCAAGTTCTCCCACTTTAAAGATGAGAGAGGCCTGTAATTTTCATCATAGGTACACGTCAACTATGACAGACAAAATGAGAAAGAAAATTCCAGAAAATCATATTGTAGGATTTTTAATGAATTTATTTGCAAATTATGGTGGAAAATAAGTATTTGGTCAATAACAAAAGTTTCTCAATACTTTGTTATATACCCATTGTTGGCAATGACACAGGTCAAACGTTTTCTGTAAGTCTTCACAAGGTTTTCACACACTGTTGCTGGTATTTTGGCCCATTCCTCCATGCAGACCTCCTCTAGAGCAGTGATGTTTTGGGGCTGTCGCTGGGCAACACGGACTTTCAACTCCCTCCAAAGATTTTCTATGGGGTTGAGATCTGGAGACTGGCTAGGCCACTCCAGGACCTTGAAATGCTTCTTACGAAGCCACTCCTTCGTTGCCCGGGCGGTGTGTTTGGGATCATTGTCATGCTGAAAGACCCAGCCACGTTTCATCTTCAATGCCCTTGCTGATGGAAGGAGGTTTTCACTCAAAATCTCACGATACATGGCCCCATTCATTCTTTCCTTTACACGGATCAGTCGTCCTGGTCCCTTTGCAGAAAAACAGCACCAAAGCATGATGTTTCCACCCCCATGCTTCACAGTAGGTATGGTGTTCTTTGGATGCAACTCAGCATTCTTTGTCCTCCAAACACGACGAGTTGAGTTTTTACCAAAAAGTTATATTTTGGTTTCATCTGACCATATGACATTCTTCCAATCCTCTTCTGGATCATCCAAATGCACTCTAGCAAACTTCAGACGGGCCTGGACATGTACTGGCTTAAGCAGGGGGACACGTCTGGCACTGCAGGATTTGAGTCCCTGGTGGCGTAGTGTGTTACTGATGGTAGGCTTTGTTACTTTGGTCCCAGCTCTCTGCAGGTCATTCACTAGGTCCCCTCGTGTGGTTCTGGGATTTTTGCTCACCGTTCTTGTGATCATTTTGACCCCACAGGGTGAGATCTTGCGTGGAGCCCCAGATCGAGGGAGATTATCAGTGGTCTTGTATGTCTTCCATTTCCTAATAATTGCTCCCACAGTTGATTTCTTCAAACCAGGCTGCTTACCTATTGCAGATTCAGTCTTCCCAGCCTGGTGCAGGTCTACAATTTTGTTTCTGGTGTCCTTTGACAGCTCTTTGGTCTTGGCCATAGTGGAGTTTGGAGTGTGACTGTTTGAGGTTGTGGACAGGTGTCTTTTATACTGATAACAAGTTCAAACAGGTGCCATTAATACAGGTAATGAGTGGAGGACAGAGGAGCCTCTTAAAGAAGAAGTTACAGGTCTGTGAGAGCCAGAAATCCTGCTTGTTTGTAGGTGACCAAATACTTATTTTCCACCATAATTTGCAAATAAATTAATAAAAAATCCTACAATGTGATTTTCTGGATTTTTTTTCCTCAATGTGTCTATCATAGTTGACGTGTACCTATGATGAAAATTACAGGCCTCTCTCATCTTTTTAAGTGGGAGAACTTGCACAATTGGTGGCTGACTAAATACTTTTTTCCCCACTGTATTTAGTCGTGGCCACATTAAGTACATGTTCTATAAATAAGGCAGCACAATTATTTGTATGATCTAAGCAATTTAACACATTTAACACATTTAACACAAGGGGTAGCAGCTAAAACGGTGCAATGTCCAGGTCTGAAACCAGACTGGAGAAGTTAAAAGTCAGAGCAGCTATAAGAGGTTAAAGTCAGGGTAGCTATAAGAAGTTAAAGTCAGGGTAGCTATAAGAGGTTAAAGTCAGAGCAGCTATAAGAAGTTAAAAGTCAGAGCAGCTATAAGAAGTTAAAAGTCAGAGCAGCTATAAGAAGTTAAAAGTCAGAGCAGCTATAAGAAGTTAAAAGTCAGAGCAGCTATAAGAAGTTAAAAGTCAGGGTAGCTATAAGAAGTTAAAAGTCAGAGTAGCTATAAGAAGTTAAAAGTCAGGGTAGCTATAAGAAGTTAAAAGTCAGAGTAGCTATAAGAAGTTAAAAGTCAGGGTAGCTATAAGAAGTTAAAAGTCAGGGTAGCTATAAGAAGTTAAAAGTCAGAGCAGCTATAAGAAGTTAAAAGTCAGGGTAGCTATAAGAAGTTAAAGTCAGGGTAGCTATAAGAAGTTAAAGTCAGGGTAGCTATAAGAAGTTAAAGTCAGGGTAGCTATAAGAAGTTAAAGTCAGGGTAGCTATAAGAAGTTAAAAGTCAGAGCAGCTATAAGAAGTTAAAAGTCAGAGCAGCTATAAGAAGTTAAAAGTCAGAGTAGCTATAAGAAGTTAAAAGTCAGGGTAGCTATAAGAAGTTAAAAGTCAGGGTAGCTATAAGAAGTTAAAAGTCAGGGTAGCTATAAGAAGTTAAAAGTCAGGGCAGCTATAAGAGGTTAAAGTCAGGGTAGCTATAAGAGGTTAAAAGTCAGAGCAGCTATAAGAAGTTAAAAGTCAGGGTAGCTATAAGAAGTTAAAGTCAGGGCAGCTATAAGAGGTTAAAAGTCAGAGCAGCTATAAGAGGTTAAAGTCAGGGTAGCTATAAGAGGTTAAAGTCAGGGTAGCTATAAGAGGTTAAAAGTCAGGGCAGCTATAAGAGGTTAAAGTCAGGGTAGCTATAAGAGGTTAAAAGTCAGGGTAGCTATAAGAGGTTAAAAGTCAGGGTAGCTATAAGAGGTTAAAGTCAGGGTAGCTAGAAGAAGTTAAAAGTCAGAGCAGCTATAAGAGGTTAAAGTCAGGGTAGCTATAAGAAGTTAAAGTCAGGGTAGCTATAAGAGGTTAAAGTCAGGGTAGCTATAAGAGGTTAAAGTCAGGGTAGCTATAAGAGGTTAAAGTCAGGGTAGCTAGAAGAGGTTAAAGTCAGAGCAGCTATAAGAGGTTAAAGTCAGGGTAGCTATAAGAGGTTAAAGTCAGGGTAGCTATGAGAGGTTAAAGTCAGGGTAGCTATAAGAGGTTAAAGTCAGGGTAGCTATAAGAGGTTAAAGTCAGGGTAGCTATAAGAAGTTAAAGTCAGGGTAGCTATAAGAGGTTAAAGTCAGGGTAGCTATAAGAGGTTAAAGTCAGGGTAGCTATAAGAGGTTAAAGTCAGGGTAGCTATAAGAGGTTAAAGTCAGGGTAGCTATAAGAGGTTAAAGTCAGGGTAGCTATAAGAAGTTAAAAGTCAGGGTAGCTATAAGAAGTTAAAAGTCAGAGCAGCTATAAGAAGTTAAAAGTCAGGGTAGCTATAAGAAGTTAAAAGTCAGGGTAGCTACAAGAAGTTAAAAGTCAGAGCAGCTATAAGAAGTTAAAAGTCAGAGCAGCTATAAGAAGTTAAAGTCAGGGTAGCTATAAGAAGTTAAAGTCAGGGTAGCTATAAGAAGTTAAAGTCAGGGTAGCTATAAGAAGTTAAAGTCAGGGTAGCTATAAGAAGTTAAAGTCAGGGTAGCTATAAGAAGTTAAAAGTCAGAGCAGCTATAAGAAGTTAAAAGTCAGAGCAGCTATAAGAAGTTAAAAGTCAGAGTAGCTATAAGAGGTTAAAAGTCAGGGTAGCTATAAGAGGTTAAAAGTCAGGGTAGCTATAAGAAGTTAAAGTCAGGGTAGCTATAAGAGGTTAAAAGTCAGGGTAGCTATAATAGGTTAAAAGTCAGGGTAGCTATAAGAAGTTAAAGTCAGGGTAGCTATAAGAGGTTAAAAGTCAGGGTAGCTATAAGAGGTTAAAAGTCAGAGCAGCTATAAGAAGTTAAAAGTCAGGGTAGCTATAAGAAGTTAAAGTCAGGGTAGCTATAAGAAGTTAAAAGTCAGAGCAGCTATAAGAAGTTAAAAGTCAGGGTAGCTAGAAGAGGTTAAAAGTCAGGGTAGCTATAAGAAGTTAAAAGTCAGGGTAGCTATAAGAAGTTAAAGTCAGGGTAGCTATAAGAAGTTAAAAGTCAGGGTAGCTATAAGAAGTTAAAGTCAGGGTAGCTATAAGAAGTTAAAAGTCAGAGCAGCTATAAGAAGTTAAAAGTCAGGGTAGCTAGAAGAGGTTAAAAGTCAGGGTAGCTATAAGAAGTTAAAAGTCAGGGTAGCTATAAGAAGTTAAAAGTCAGGGTAGCTATAAGAAGTTAAAAGTCAGGGTAGCTATAAGAGGTTAAAAGTCAGAGCAGCTATAAGAAGTTAAAGTCAGGGTAGCTATAAGAGGTTAAAAGTCAGAGCAGCTATAAGAAGTTAAAAGTCAGATCAGCTATAAGAAGTTAAAGTCAGGGTAGCTATAAGAGGTTAAAGTCAGGGTAGCTATAAGAGGTTAAAGTCAGGGTAGCTATAAGAGGTTAAAAGTCAGGGTAGCTATAAGAAGTTAAAGTCAGGGTAGCTATAAGAGGTTAAAGTCAGGGTAGCTATAAGAGGTTAAAAGTCAGGGTAGCTATAAGAAGTTAAGGTCAGGGTAGCTATAAGAGGTTAAAAGTCAGGGTAGCTATAAGAGGTTAAAAGTCAGAGCAGCTATAAGAAGTTAAAAGTCAGGGTAGCTATAAGAGGTTAAAAGTCAGAGCAGCTATAAGAAGTTAAAAGTCAGAGCAGCTATAAGAAGTTAAAGTCAGGGTAGCTATAAGAAGTTAAAAGTCAGGGTAGCTATAAGAGGTTAAAAGTCAGAGCAGCTATAAGAAGTTAAAAGTCAGGGTAGCTATAAGAGGTTAAAGTCAAGGTAGCTATAAGAGGTTAAAGTCAGGGTAGCTATAAGAAGTTAAAAGTCAGAGCAGCTATAAGAAGTTAAAAGTCAGGGCAGCTATAAGAAGTTAAAAGTCAGAGCAGCTATAAGAGGTTAAAAGTCAGGGTAGCTATAAGAAGTTAAAAGTCAGGGTAGCTATAAGAAGTTAAAAGTCAGGGTAGCTATAAGAAGTTAAAGTCAGAGCAGCTATAAGAAGTTAAAAGTCAGGGTAGCTATAAGAAGTTAAAAGTCAGAGCAGCTATAAGAGGTTAAAAGTCAGGGTAGCTATAAGAGGTTAAAAGTCAGGGTAGCTATAAGAAGTTAAAAGTCAGGGTAGCTATAAGAAGTTAAAGTCAGAGCAGCTATAAGAAG
>NW_028160656.1:0-35974 GCF_964263955.1 Coregonus lavaretus | reverse complement strand
ATAGAAAGAGACAGAGGGAATGTATAGAAAACACTATAGAAAGAGATGGGGGGGAATGTATAGAAAACACTATAGAAAGAGACAGAGGGAATGTATAGAAAACACTATAGAAAGAGATGGGGGGGGAATGTATAGAAAACACTATAGAAAGAGACAGAGGGAATGTATAGAAAACACTATAGAAAGAGATGGGGGAATGTATAGAAAACACTATAGAAAGAGATGGGGGAATGTATAGAAAACACTATAGAAAGAGATGGGGGGAATGTATAGAAAACACTATAGAAAGAGACGGGGGGAATGTATAGAAAACACTATAGAAAGAGATGGGGGGAATGTATAGAAAACACTATAGAAAGAGATGGGGGGAATGTATAGAAAACACTATAGAAAGAGACAGAGGGAATGTATAGAAAACACTATAGAAAGAGACAGAGGGAATGTATAGAAAACACTATAGAAAGAGATGGGGGGGAATGTATAGAAAACACTATAGAAAGAGATGGGGGGAATGTATAGAAAACACTATAGAAAGAGATGGGGGGAATGTATAGAAAACACTATAGAAAGAGACAGAGGGAATGTATAGAAAACACTATAGAAAGAGACGGGGGGAATGTATAGAAAACACTATAGAAAGAGATGGGGGGAATGTATAGAAAACACTATAGAAAGAGATGGGGGGAATGTATAGAAAACACTATAGAAAGAGACAGGGGAATGTATAGAAAACACTATAGAAAGAGATGGGGGGAATGTATAGAAAACACTATAGAAAGAGACAGAGGGAATGTATAGAAAACACTATAGAAAGAGATGGGGGGGAATGTATAGAAAACTCTATAGAAAGAGATGGGGGGAATGTATAGAAAACACTATAGAAAGAGATGGGGGGAATGTATAGAAAACACTATAGAAAGAGACAGAGGGAATGTATAGAAAACACTATAGAAAGAGATGGGGGGGAATGTATAGAAAACACTATAGAAAGAGACAGAGGGAATGTATAAAAAACACTATAGAAAGAGATGGGGGGGAATGTATAGAAAACACTATAGAAAGAGACAGAGGGAATGTATAGAAAACACTATAGAAAGAGACAGAGGGAATGTATAGAAAACACTATAGAAAGAGATGGGGGGAATGTATAGAAAACACTATAGAAAGAGACAGAGGGAATGTATAGAAAACACTATAGAAAGAGATGGGGGGAATGTATAGAAAACACTATAGAAAGAGACAGAGGGAATGTATAAAAAACACTATAGAAAGAGATGGGGGGGAATGTATAGAAAACACTATAGAAAGAGATGGGGGGAATGTATGGAAAACACTATAGAAAGAGACAGAGGGAATGTATAAAAAACACTATAGAAAGAGATGGGGGGGAATGTATAGAAAACACTATAGAAAGAGATGGGGGGAATGTATGGAAAACACTATAGAAAGAGACAGAGGGAATGTATAGAAAACACTATAGAAAGAGACAGAGGGAATGTATAGAAAACACTATAGAAAGAGATGGGGGAATGTATAAAAAACACTATAGAAAGAGATGGGGGGGAATGTATAGAAAACACTATAGAAAGAGATGGGGGGAATGTATAGAAAACACTATAGAAAGAGACAGAGGGAATGTATAGAAAACACTATAGAAAGAGATGGGGGAATGTATAAAAAACACTATAGAAAGAGATGGGGGGGAATGTATAGAAAACACTATAGAAAGAGATGGGGGGAATGTATAGAAAACACTATAGAAAGAGATGGGGGGGAATGTATAGAAAACACTATAGAAAGAGACAGAGGGAATGTATAGAAAACACTATAGAAAGAGATGGGGGAATGTATAAAAAACACTATAGAAAGAGATGGGGGGGAATGTATAGAAAACACTATAGAAAGAGATGGGGGGAATGTATAGAAAACACTATAGAAAGAGATGGGGGAATGTATAGAAAACACTATAGAAAGAGATGGGGGGAATGTATAGAAAACACTATAGAAAGAGATGGGGGGAATGTATAGAAAACTCTATAGAAAGAGACAGAGGGAATGTATAGAAAACACTATAGAAAGAGACAGAGGGAATGTATAGAAAACACTATAGAAAGAGATGGGGGGAATGTATAGAAAACACTATAGAAAGAGATGGGGGGGAATGTATAGAAAACACTTTAGAAAGAGATGGGGGGAATGTATAGAAAACACTATAGAAAGAGATGGGGGGAATGTATAGAAAACACTATAGAAAGAGATGGGGGGAATGTATAGAAAACACTTTAGAAAGAGATGGGGGGAATGTATAGAAAACACTATAGAAAGAGATGGGGGGGAATGTATAGAAAACACTATAGAAAGAGATGGGGGAATGTATAGAAAACACTATAGAAAGAGATGGGGGGGAATGTATAGAAAACACTTTAGAAAGAGATGGGGGGAATGTATAGAAAACACTATAGAAAGAGACAGAGGGAATGTATAGAAAACACTATAGAAAGAGACAGAGGGAATGTATAGAAAACACTATAGAAAGAGATGGGGGGAATGTATAGAAAACACTATAGAAAGAGATGGGGGGGAATGTATAGAAAACACTATAGAAAGAGATGGGGGGAATGTATAGAAAACACTATAGAAAGAGACAGAGGGAATGTATAAAAAACACTATAGAAAGAGATGGGGGGGAATGTATAGAAAACACTATAGAAAGAGATGGGGGGGAATGTATAGAAAACACTATAGAAAGAGATGGGGGGAATGTATAAAAAACACTATAGAAAGAGATGGGGGGGAATGTATAGAAAACACTATAGAAAGAGACAGAGGGAATGTATAGAAAACACTATAGAAAGAGATGGGGGGAATGTATAGAAAACACTATAGAAAGAGATGGGGGGGAATGTATAGAAAACACTATAGAAAGAGATGGGGGGGAATGTATAGAAAACACTATAGAAAGAGATGGGGGGAATGTATAGAAAACACTATAGAAAGAGATGGGGGGAATGTATAGAAAACTCTATAGAAAGAGACAGAGGGAATGTATAGAAAACACTATAGAAAGAGACAGAGGGAATGTATAGAAAACACTATAGAAAGAGATGGGGGGGAATGTATAGAAAACACTATAGAAAGAGATGGGGGGAATGTATGGAAAACACTATAGAAAGAGATGGGGGGAATGTATAGAAAACACTATAGAAAGAGACAGAGGGAATGTATAGAAAACACTATAGAAAGAGATGGGGGGGAATGTATAGAAAACACTATAGAAAGAGATGGGGGGGAATGTATAGAAAACACTTTAGAAAGAGATGGGGGGAATGTATAGAAAACACTATAGAAAGAGATGGGGGGAATGTATAGAAAACACTATAGAAAGAGATGGGGGGAATGTATAGAAAACACTATAGAAAGAGATGGGGGGAATGTATAGAAAACACTATAGAAAGAGATGGGGGGAATGTATAGAAAACACTATAGAAAGAGATGGGGGGAATGTATAGAAAACACTATAGAAAGAGATGGGGGGAATGTATAGAAAACACTATAGAAAGAGACAGAGGGAATGTATAGAAAACACTATAGAAAGAGACAGAGGGAATGTATAGAAAACACTATAGAAAGAGATGGGGGGGAATGTATAGAAAACACTATAGAAAGAGATGGGGGGAATGTATAGAAAACACTATAGAAAGAGACAGAGGGAATGTATAGAAAACACTATAGAAAGAGATGGGGGGAATGTATAGAAAACACTATAGAAAGAGATGGGGGGAATGTATAGAAAACTCTATAGAAAGAGATGGGGGGGAATGTATAGAAAACACTATAGAAAGAGATGGGGGGAATGTATAGAAAACACTATAGAAAGAGATGGGGAGGAATGTATAGAAAACACTATAGAAAGAGATGGGGGGAATGTATAGAAAACACTATAGAAAGAGACAGAGGGAATGTATAGAAAACACTATAGAAAGAGATGGGGGGAATGTATAGAAAACACTATAGAAAGAGATGGGGGAATGTATAGAAAACACTATAGAAAGAGACAGAGGGAATGTATAGAAAACACTATAGAAAGAGATGGGGGGAATGTATAGAAAACACTATAGAAAGAGACAGAGGGAATGTATAGAAAACACTATAGAAAGAGACAGAGGGAATGTATAGAAAACACTATAGAAAGAGATGGGGGGGAATGTATAGAAAACACTATAGAAAGAGATGGGGGGAATGTATAGAAAACACTATAGAAAGAGATGGGGGGAATGTATAGAAAACACTATAGAAAGAGATGGGGGGGAATGTATAGAAAACACTATAGAAAGAGATGGGGGGAATGTATAGAAAACACTATAGAAAGAGATGGGGGGAATGTATAGAAAACACTATAGAAAGAGATGGGGGGGAATGTATAGAAAACACTATAGAAAGAGATGGGGGGAATGTATAGAAAACACTATAGAAAGAGATGGGGGGGAATGTATAGAAAACACTATAGAAAGAGATGGGGGGAATGTATAGAAAACTCTATAGAAAGAGATGGGGGGGAATGTATAGAAAACACTATAGAAAGAGATGGGGGGGAATGTATAGAAAACACTATAGAAAGAGATGGGGGGGAATGTATAGAAAACACTATAGAAAGAGATGGGGGGAATGTATAGAAAACACTATAGAAAGAGATGGGGGGAATGTATAGAAAACACTATAGAAAGAGATGGGGGGAATGTATAGAAAACACTATAGAAAGAGACAGAGGGAATGTATAGAAAACACTATAGAAAGAGATGGGGGGGAATGTATAGAAAACACTATAGAAAGAGACAGAGGGGAATGTATAGAAAACACTATAGAAAGAGATGGGGGAATGTATAGAAAACACTATAGAAAGAGATGGGGGGGAATGTATAGAAAACACTATAGAAAGAGATGGGGGGAATGTATAGAAAACACTATAGAAAGAGACAGAGGGAATGTATAGAAAACACTATAGAAAGAGATGGGGGGAATGTATAGAAAACACTATAGAAAGAGACAGAGGGAATGTATAGAAAACACTATAGAAAGAGATGGGGGGAATGTATAGAAAACACTATAGAAAGAGATGGGGGGGGAATGTATAGAAAACACTATAGAAAGAGACAGAGGGAATGTATAGAAAACACTATAGAAAGAGATGGGGGGAATGTATAGAAAACACTATAGAAAGAGACAGAGGGGAATGTATAGAAAACACTATAGAAAGAGATGGGGGGAATGTATAGAAAACACTATAGAAAGAGATGGGGGGAATGTATAGAAAACACTATAGAAAGAGATGGGGGGGAATGTATAGAAAACACTATAGAAAGAGACAGAGGGAATGTATAGAAAACACTATAGAAAGAGATGGGGGGGAATGTATAGAAAACACTATAGAAAGAGACAGAGGGAATGTATAGAAAACACTATAGAAAGAGATGGGGGGGAATGTATAGAAAACACTATAGAAAGAGATGGGGGGAATGTATAGAAAACACTATAGAAAGAGATAGGGGGAATGTATAGAAAACACTATAGAAAGAGATAGAGGGAATGTATAGAAAACACTATAGAAAGAGATGGGGGGAATGTATAGAAAACACTATAGAAAGAGATGGGGGAATGTATAGAAAACACTATAGAAAGAGATGGGGGGGAATGTATGGAAAACACTATAGAAAGAGACAGAGGGAATGTATAGAAAACACTATAGAAAGAGATGGGGGGGAATGTATAGAAAACACTATAGAAAGAGATGGGGGGAATGTATAGAAAACACTATAGAAAGAGATGGGGGGGAATGTATAGAAAACACTATAGAAAGAGACAGAGGGAATGTATAGAAAACACTATAGAAAGAGATGGGGGGAATGTATAGAAAACACTATAGAAAGAGACAGAGGGAATGTATAGAAAACACTATAGAAAGAGATGGGGGGGAATGTATAGAAAACACTATAGAAAGAGATGGGGGGAATGTATAGAAAACACTATAGACAGAGACAGAGGGAATGTATAGAAAACACTATAGAAAGAGACAGAGGGAATGTATAGAAAACACTATAGAAAGAGATGGGGGGGAATGTATAGAAAACACTATAGAAAGAGATGGGGGGGAATGTATAGAAAACACTATAGAAAGAGATGGGGGGAATGTATAGAAAACACTATAGAAAGAGATGGGGGGAATGTATAGAAAACACTATAGAAAGAGATGGGGGGAATGTATAGAAAACACTATAGAAAGAGATGGGGGGGAATGTATAGAAAACACTATAGAAAGAGATGGGGGGAATGTATAGAAAACACTATAGAAAGAGACAGAGGGAATGTATAGAAAACACTATAGAAAGAGATGGGGGGGAATGTATAGAAAACACTATAGAAAGAGACAGAGGGAATGTATAGAAAACACTATAGAAAGAGACAGAGGGAATGTATAGAAAACACTATAGAAAGAGATGGGGGGGAATGTATAGAAAACACTATAGAAAGAGACAGAGGGAATGTATAGAAAACACTATAGAAAGAGATGGGGGGGAATGTATAGAAAACACTATAGAAAGAGACAGAGGGAATGTATAGAAAACACTATAGAAAGAGATGGGGGGAATGTATAGAAAACACTATAGAAAGAGATGGGGGAATGTATAGAAAACACTATAGAAAGAGATGGGGGGGAATGTATAGAAAACACTATAGAAAGAGACAGAGGGAATGTATAGAAAACACTATAGAAAGAGATGGGGGGGAATGTATAGAAAACACTATAGAAAGAGACAGGGGGGAATGTATAGAAAACACTATAGAAAGAGATAGGGGGAATGTATAGAAAACACTATAGAAAGAGATGGGGGAATGTATAGAAAACACTATAGAAAGAGAGGGGGGAATGTATAGAAAACACTATAGAAAGAGACAGGGGGAATGTATAGAAAACACTATAGAAAGAGATGGGGGGAATGTATAGAAAACACTATAGAAAGAGATGGGGGGAATGTATAGAAAACACTATAGAAAGAGACAGAGGGGAATGTATAGAAAACACTATAGAAAGAGATGGGGGGAATGTATAGAAAACACTATAGAAAGAGACAGAGGGAATGTATAGAAAACACTATAGAAAGAGACAGAGGGGAATGTATAGAAAACACTATAGAAAGAGATGGGGGGAATGTATAGAAAACACTATAGAAAGAGACAGAGGGGAATGTATAGAAAACACTATAGAAAGAGATGGGGGGGGAATGTATAGAAAACACTATAGAAAGAGATGGGGGGAATGTATAGAAAACACTATAGAAAGAGATGGGGGGGAATGTATAGAAAACACTATAGAAAGAGATGGGGGGAATGTATAGAAAACACTATAGAAAGAGATGGGGGGGAATGTATAGAAAACACTATAGAAAGAGATGGGGGGAATGTATAGAAAACACTATAGAAAGAGATGGGGGGGAATGTATAGAAAACACTATAGAAAGAGACAGAGGGAATGTATAGAAAACACTATAGAAAGAGATGGGGGGAATGTATAGAAAACACTATAGAAAGAGATGGGGGGAATGTATAGAAAACACTATAGAAAGAGATGGGGGGAATGTATAGAAAACACTATAGAAAGAGACGGGGGGGAATGTATAGAAAACACTATAGAAAGAGACAGAGGGAATGTATAGAAAACACTATAGAAAGAGATGGGGGGGAATGTATAGAAAACACTATAGAAAGAGATGGGGGGAATGTATAGAAAACACTATAGAAAGAGATGGGGGGGAATGTATAGAAAACACTATAGAAAGAGACAGAGGGAATGTATAGAAAACACTATAGAAAGAGATGGGGGGGAATGTATAGAAAACACTATAGAAAGAGACAGAGGGAATGTATAGAAAACACTATAGAAAGAGATGGGGGGGAATGTATAGAAAACACTATAGAAAGAGATGGGGGGAATGTATAGAAAACACTATAGAAAGAGATGGGGGGGAATGTATAGAAAACACTATAGAAAGAGACAGAGGGAATGTATAGAAAACACTATAGAAAGAGATGGGGGGGAATGTATAGAAAACACTATAGAAAGAGACAGAGGGAATGTATAGAAAACACTATAGAAAGAGATGGGGGGGAATGTATAGAAAACACTATAGAAAGAGACAGAGGGAATGTATAGAAAACACTATAGAAAGAGACAGAGGGAATGTATAGAAAACACTATAGAAAGAGATGGGGGGAATGTATAGAAAACACTATAGAAAGAGACAGAGGGAATGTATAGAAAACACTATAGAGAAAGAGATGGGGGGAATGTATAGAAAACACTATAGAAAGAGACAGAGGGAATGTATAAAAAACACTATAGAAAGAGATGGGGGGAATGTATAGAAAACACTATAGAAAGAGATGGGGGGAATGTATGGAAAACACTATAGAAAGAGACAGAGGGAATGTATAAAAAGACACTATAGAAAGAGATGGGGGGGAATGTATAGAAAACACTATAGAAAGAGATGGGGGGAATGTATAGGAAAACACTATAGAAAGAGACAGAGGGAATGTATAGAAAACACTATAGAAAGAGACAGAGGGAATGTATAGAAAACACTATAGAAAGAGATGGGGGAATGTATAAAAAACACTATAGAAAGAGATGGGGGGGGAATGTATAGAAAACACTATAGAAAGAGATGGGGGGAATGTATAGAAAACACTATAGAAAGAGACAGAGGGAATGTATAGAAAACACTATAGAAAGAGATGGGGGAATGTATAAAAAACACTATAGAAAGAGATGGGGGGAATGTATAGAAAACACTATAGAAAGAGATGGGGGGAATGTATAGAAAACACTATAGAAAGAGATGGGGGGGAATGTATAGAAAACACTATAGAAAGAGACAGAGGGAATGTATAGAAAACACTATAGAAAGAGATGGGGGAATGTATAGAAAACACTATAGAAAGAGATGGGGGGAATGTATAGAAAACACTATAGAAAGAGATGGGGGGGAATGTATAGAAAACACTATAGAAAGAGACAGAGGGAATGTATAGAAAACACTATAGAAAGAGATGGGGAATGTATAAAAAACACTATAGAAAGAGATGGGGGGGGAATGTATAGAAAACACTATAGAAAGAGATGGGGGGAATGTATAGAAAACACTATAGAAAGAGATGGGGGAATGTATAGAAAACACTATAGAAAGAGATGGGGGGAATGTATAGAAAACACTATAGAAAGAGATGGGGGGAATGTATAGAAAACTCTATAGAAAGAGACAGAGGGAATGTATAGAAAACACTATAGAAAGAGACAGAGGGAATGTATAGAAAACACTATAGAAAGAGATGGGGGGGAATGTATAGAAAACACTATAGAAAGAGATGGGGGGGAATGTATAGAAAACACTTTAGAAAGAGATGGGGGGAATGTATAGAAAACACTATAGAAAGAGATGGGGGGAATGTATAGAAAACACTATAGAAAGAGATGGGGGGAATGTATAGAAAACACTTTAGAAAGAGATAGGGGGAATGTATAGAAAACACTATAGAAAGAGATGGGGGGAATGTATAGAAAACACTATAGAAAGAGATGGGGGGAATGTATAGAAAACACTATAGAAAGAGATGGGGGGGAATGTATAGAAAACACTTTAGAAAGAGATGGGGGGAATGTATAGAAAACACTATAGAAAGACACAGGGGAATGTATAGAAAACACTATAGAAAGAGACAGAGGGAATGTATAGAAAACACTATAGAAAGAGATGGGGGGAATGTATAGAAAACACTATAGAAAGAGATGGGGGGGAATGTATAGAAAACACTATAGAAAGAGATGGGGGGAATGTATAGAAAACACTATAGAAAGAGACAGAGGGAATGTATAAAAACACTATAGAAAGAGATGGGGGGGAATGTATAGAAAACACTATAGAAAGAGATGGGGGGGAATGTATAGAAAACACTATAGAAAGAGATGGGGGGAATGTATAAAAAACACTATAGAAAGAGATGGGGGGGAATGTATAGAAAACACTATAGAAAGAGACAGAGGGAATGTATAGAAAACACTATAGAAAGAGATGGGGGGAATGTATAGAAAACACTATAGAAAGAGATGGGGGGGAATGTATAGAAAACACTATAGAAAGAGATGGGGGGGAATGTATAGAAAACACTATAGAAAGAGACAGAGGGAATGTATAGAAAACACTATAGAAAGAGATGGGGGGAATGTATAGAAAACACTATAGAAAGAGATGGGGGGAATGTATAGAAAACACTATAGAAAGAGACAGAGGGAATGTATAGAAAACACTATAGAAAGAGATGGGGGGAATGTATAGAAAACACTATAGAAAGAGATGGGGGAATGTATAGAAAACACTATAGAAAGAGATGGGGGGAATGTATAGAAAACACTATAGAAAGAGATGGGGGGAATGTATAGAAAACACTATAGAAAGAGACAGAGGGAATGTATAGAAAACACTATAGAAAGAGACAGAGGGAATGTATAGAAAACACTATAGAAAGAGATGGGGGGAATGTATAGAAAACACTATAGAAAGAGATGGGGGGGAATGTATAGAAAACACTATAGAAAGAGATGGGGGGAATGTATAGAAAACACTATAGAAAGAGATGGGGGGAATGTATAGAAAACACTATAGAAAGAGATGGGGGGAATGTATAGAAAACACTTTAGAAAGAGATGGGGGGAATGTATAGAAAACACTATAGAAAGAGATGGGGGGGAATGTATAGAAAACACTATAGAAAGAGATGGGGGGGAATGTATAGAAAACACTATAGAAAGAGATGGGGGGAATGTATAGAAAACACTTTAGAAAGAGATGGGGGGAATGTATAGAAAACACTATAGAAAGAGACAGAGGGAATGTATAGAAAACACTATAGAAAGAGACTGAGGGAATGTATAGAAAACACTATAGAAAGAGATGGGGGGGAATGTATAGAAAACACTATAGAAAGAGATGGGGGGAATGTATAGAAAACACTATAGAAAGAGACAGAGGGAATGTATAGAAAACACTATAGAAAGAGATGGGGGAATGTATAGAAAACACTATAGAAAGAGATGGGGGGAATGTATAGAAAACACTATAGAAAGAGATGGGGGGGAATGTATAGAAAACACTATAGAAAGAGATGGGGGGAATGTATAGAAAACACTATAGAAAGAGATGGGGAGGAATGTATAGAAAACACTATAGAAAGAGATGGGGGGAATGTATGGAAAACACTATAGAAAGAGACAGAGGGAATGTATAGAAAACACTATAGAAAGAGATGGGGGGAATGTATAGAAAACACTATAGAAAGAGATGGGGGAATGTATAGAAAACACTATAGAAAGAGACAGAGGGAATGTATAGAAAACACTATAGAAAGAGATGGGGGGAATGTATAGAAAACACTATAGAAAGAGACAGAGGGAATGTATAGAAAACACTATAGAAAGAGACAGAGGGAATGTATAGAAAACACTATAGAAAGAGATGGGGGGAATGTATAGAAAACACTATAGAAAGAGATGGGGGGAATGTATAGAAAACACTATAGAAAGAGATGGGGGGAATGTATAGAAAACACTATAGAAAGAGATGGGGGGAATGTATAGAAAACACTATAGAAAGAGATGGGGGGAATGTATAGAAAACACTATAGAAAGAGATGGGGGGGAATGTATAGAAAACACTATAGAAAGAGATGGGGGGAATGTATAGAAAACACTATAGAAAGAGATGGGGGGGAATGTATAGAAAACACTATAGAAAGAGATGGGGGGAATGTATAGAAAACTCTATAGAAAGAGATGGGGGGGAATGTATAGAAAACACTATAGAAAGAGATGGGGGGGAATGTATAGAAAACACTATAGAAAGAGATGGGGGGAATGTATAGAAAACACTATAGAAAGAGATGGGGGGAATGTATAGAAAACACTATAGAAAGAGATGGGGGGAATGTATAGAAAACACTATAGAAAGAGATGGGGGGAATGTATAGAAAACACTATAGAAAGAGACAGAGGGAATGTATAGAAAACACTATAGAAAGAGATGGGGGGGAATGTATAGAAAACACTATAGAAAGAGATGGGGGGAATGTATGGAAAACACTATAGAAAGAGACAGAGGGAATGTATAGAAAACACTATAGAAAGAGATGGGGGGAATGTATAGAAAACACTATAGAAAGAGATGGGGGGAATGTATAGAAAGATGGGGGGAATGTATAGAAAACACTATAGAAAGAGATGGGGGAATGTATAGAAAACACTATAGAAAGAGATGGGGGGGAATGTATAGAAAACACTATAGAAAGAGATGGGGGGAATGTATAGAAAACACTATAGAAAGAGATGGGGGAATGTATAGAAAACACTATAGAAAGAGATGGGGGGAATGTAATAGAAAGAGATGGGGGGAATGTATAGAAAACACTATAGAAAGAGATGGGGGAATGTATAGAAAACACTATAGAAAGAGATGGGGGGGAATGTATAGAAAACACTATAGAAAGAGATGGGGGGAATGTATAGAAAACACTATAGAAAGAGATGGGGGGGAATGTATAGAAAACACTATAGAAAGAGACTGAGGGAATGTATAGAAAACACTATAGAAAGAGATGGGGGGGAATGTATAGAAAACACTATAGAAAGAGATGGGGGGAATGTATAGAAAACACTATAGAAAGAGATGGGGGGAATGTATAGAAAACACTATAGAAAGAGACAGAGGGAATGTATAGAAAACACTATAGAAAGAGATGGGGGGGAATGTATAGAAAACACTATAGAAAGAGACAGAGGGAATGTATAGAAAACACTATAGAAAGAGATGGGGGGGAATGTATAGAAAACACTATAGAAAGAGATGGGGGGAATGTATAGAAAACACTATAGACAGAGACAGAGGGAATGTATAGAAAACACTATAGAAAGAGACAGAGGGAATGTATAGAAAACACTATAGAAAGAGATGGGGGGGAATGTATAGAAAACACTATAGAAAGAGATGGGGGGGAATGTATAGAAAACACTATAGAAAGAGATGGGGGGAATGTATAGAAAACACTATAGAAAGAGATGGGGGGAATGTATAGAAAACACTATAGAAAGAGATGGGGGGAATGTATAGAAAACACTATAGAAAGAGATGGGGGGGAATGTATAGAAAACACTATAGAAAGAGATGGGGGGAATGTATAGAAAACACTATAGAAAGAGACAGAGGGAATGTATAGAAAACACTATAGAAAGAGATGGGGGGGAATGTATAGAAAACACTATAGAAAGAGACAGAGGGAATGTATAGAAAACACTATAGAAAGAGACAGAGGGAATGTATAGAAAACACTATAGAAAGAGATGGGGGGGAATGTATAGAAAATACTATAGAAAGAGACAGAGGGAATGTATAGAAAACACTATAGAAAGAGATGGAGGGGGGAATGTATAGAAAACACTATAGAAAGAGACAGAGGGAATGTATAGAAAACACTATAGAAAGAGATGGGGGAATGTATAGAAAACACTATAGAAAGAGATGGGGGGGAATGTATAGAAAACACTATAGAAAGAGATGGGGGGGAATGTATAGAAAACACTATAGAAAGAGACAGAGGGAATGTATAGAAAACACTATAGAAAGAGATGGGGGGGAATGTATAGAAAACACTATAGAAAGAGACAGAGGGAATGTATAGAAAACACTATAGAAAGAGATGGGGGGAATGTATAGAAAACACTATAGAAAGAGATGGGGGGGAATGTATAGAAAACACTATAGAAAGAGACAGAGGGAATGTATAGAAAACACTATAGAAAGAGATGGGGGGGAATGTATAGAAAACACTATAGAAAGAGACAGAGGGAATGTATAGAAAACAC
The DNA here is from genome assembly GCF_964263955.1 of Coregonus lavaretus. NCBI lineage: Eukaryota > Metazoa > Chordata > Actinopteri > Salmoniformes > Salmonidae > Coregonus > Coregonus lavaretus. The sequence goes on along the minus strand of NW_028160656.1, from coordinate 22,011 downwards.
TATAGAAAGAGATGGGGGGAATGTATAGAAAACACTATAGAAAGAGACAGAGGGAATGTATAGAAAACACTATAGAAAGAGATGGGGGGGAATGTATAGAAAACACTATAGAAAGAGACAGAGGGAATGTATAGAAAACACTATAGAAAGAGACAGAGGGAATGTATAGAAAACACTATAGAAAGAGATGGGGGGGAATGTATAGAAAACACTATAGAAAGAGACAGAGGGAATGTATAGAAAACACTATAGAAAGAGATGGGGGGGGAATGTATAGAAAACACTATAGAAAGAGATGGGGGAATGTATAGAAAACACTATAGAAAGAGATGGGGGGGAATGTATAGAAAACACTATAGAAAGAGATGGGGGGGAATGTATAGAAAACACTATAGAAAGAGATGGGGGGGAATGTATAGAAAACACTATAGAAAGAGATGGGGGGAATGTATAGAAAACACTATAGAAAGAGATGGGGGGAATGTATAGAAAACACTATAGAAAGAGACAGAGGGAATGTATGGAAAACACTATAGAAAGAGACAGAGGGAATGTATAGAAAACACTATAGAAAGAGATGGGGGGGAATGTATAGAAAACACTATAGAAAGAGACGGGGGGGAATGTATAGAAAACACTATAGAAAGAGATGGGGGGAATGTATAGAAAACACTATAGAAAGAGACAGAGGGAATGTATAGAAAACACTATAGAAAGAGACGGGGGGGAATGTATAGAAAACACTATAGAAAGAGATGGGGGGAATGTATAGAAAACACTATAGAAAGAGATGGGGGGAATGTATAGAAAACACTATAGAAAGAGACGGGGGGGAATGTATAGAAAACACTATAGAAAGAGATGGGGGGAATGTATAGAAAACACTATAGAAAGAGACAGAGGGAATGTATAGAAAACACTATAGAAAGAGATGGGGGGGAATGTATAGAAAACTCTATAGAAAGAGATGGGGGGAATGTATAGAAAACACTATAGAAAGAGATGGGGGGAATGTATAGAAAACACTATAGAAAGAGACAGAGGGAATGTATAGAAAACACTATAGAAAGAGATGGGGGGGAATGTATAGAAAACACTATAGAAAGAGACAGAGGGAATGTATAAAAAACACTATAGAAAGAGATGGGGGGGAATGTATAGAAAACACTATAGAAAGAGACAGAGGGAATGTATAGAAAACACTATAGAAAGAGACAGAGGGAATGTATAGAAAACACTATAGAAAGAGATGGGGGGAATGTATAGAAAACACTATAGAAAGAGACAGAGGGAATGTATAGAAAACACTATAGAAAGAGATGGGGGGAATGTATAGAAAACACTATAGAAAGAGACAGAGGGAATGTATAAAAAACACTATAGAAAGAGATGGGGGGGAATGTATAGAAAACACTATAGAAAGAGATGGGGGGAATGTATGGAAAACACTATAGAAAGAGACAGAGGGAATGTATAAAAAACACTATAGAAAGAGATGGGGGGGAATGTATAGAAAACACTATAGAAAGAGATGGGGGGAATGTATGGAAAACACTATAGAAAGAGACAGAGGGAATGTATAGAAAACACTATAGAAAGAGACAGAGGGAATGTATAGAAAACACTATAGAAAGAGATGGGGGAATGTATAAAAAACACTATAGAAAGAGATGGGGGGGAATGTATAGAAAACACTATAGAAAGAGATGGGGGGAATGTATAGAAAACACTATAGAAAGAGACAGAGGGAATGTATAGAAAACACTATAGAAAGAGATGGGGGAATGTATAAAAAACACTATAGAAAGAGATGGGGGGGAATGTATAGAAAACACTATAGAAAGAGATGGGGGGAATGTATAGAAAACACTATAGAAAGAGATGGGGGGGAATGTATAGAAAACACTATAGAAAGAGACAGAGGGAATGTATAGAAAACACTATAGAAAGAGATGGGGGAATGTATAGAAAACACTATAGAAAGAGATGGGGGGAATGTATAGAAAACACTATAGAAAGAGATGGGGGGGAATGTATAGAAAACACTATAGAAAGAGACAGAGGGAATGTATAGAAAACACTATAGAAAGAGATGGGGGAATGTATAAAAAACACTATAGAAAGAGATGGGGGGGAATGTATAGAAAACACTATAGAAAGAGATGGGGGGAATGTATAGAAAACACTATAGAAAGAGATGGGGGAATGTATAGAAAACACTATAGAAAGAGATGGGGGGAATGTATAGAAAACACTATAGAAAGAGATGGGGGGAATGTATAGAAAACTCTATAGAAAGAGACAGAGGGAATGTATAGAAAACACTATAGAAAGAGACAGAGGGAATGTATAGAAAACACTATAGAAAGAGATGGGGGGGAATGTATAGAAAACACTATAGAAAGAGATGGGGGGGAATGTATAGAAAACACTTTAGAAAGAGATGGGGGGAATGTATAGAAAACACTATAGAAAGAGATGGGGGGAATGTATAGAAAACACTATAGAAAGAGATGGGGGGAATGTATAGAAAACACTTTAGAAAGAGATGGGGGGAATGTATAGAAAACACTATAGAAAGAGATGGGGGGAATGTATAGAAAACACTATAGAAAGAGATGGGGGGAATGTATAGAAAACACTATAGAAAGAGATGGGGGGGAATGTATAGAAAACACTTTAGAAAGAGATGGGGGGAATGTATAGAAAACACTATAGAAAGACACAGAGGGAATGTATAGAAAACACTATAGAAAGAGACAGAGGGAATGTATAGAAAACACTATAGAAAGAGATGGGGGGAATGTATAGAAAACACTATAGAAAGAGATGGGGGGGAATGTATAGAAAACACTATAGAAAGAGATGGGGGGAATGTATAGAAAACACTATAGAAAGAGACAGAGGGAATGTATAAAAAACACTATAGAAAGAGATGGGGGGGAATGTATAGAAAACACTATAGAAAGAGATGGGGGGGAATGTATAGAAAACACTATAGAAAGAGATGGGGGGAATGTATAAAAAAACACTATAGAAAGAGATGGGGGGGAATGTATAGAAAACACTATAGAAAGAGACAGAGGGAATGTATAGAAAACACTATAGAAAGAGATGGGGGGAATGTATAGAAAACACTATAGAAAGAGATGGGGGGGAATGTATAGAAAACACTATAGAAAGAGATGGGGGGGAATGTATAGAAAACACTATAGAAAGAGACAGAGGGAATGTATAGAAAACACTATAGAAAGAGATGGGGGGAATGTATAGAAAACACTATAGAAAGAGATGGGGGGAATGTATAGAAAACACTATAGAAAGAGACAGAGGGAATGTATAGAAAACACTATAGAAAGAGATGGGGGGAATGTATAGAAAACACTATAGAAAGAGATGGGGGAATGTATAGAAAACACTATAGAAAGAGATGGGGGGAATGTATAGAAAACACTATAGAAAGAGATGGGGGGAATGTATAGAAAACTCTATAGAAAGAGACAGAGGGAATGTATAGAAAACACTATAGAAAGAGACAGAGGGAATGTATAGAAAACACTATAGAAAGAGATGGGGGGGAATGTATAGAAAACACTATAGAAAGAGATGGGGGGGAATGTATAGAAAACACTTTAGAAAGAGATGGGGGGAATGTATAGAAAACACTATAGAAAGAGATGGGGGGAATGTATAGAAAACACTATAGAAAGAGATGGGGGGAATGTATAGAAAACACTTTAGAAAGAGATGGGGGGAATGTATAGAAAACACTATAGAAAGAGATGGGGGGAATGTATAGAAAACACTATAGAAAGAGATGGGGGGAATGTATAGAAAACACTATAGAAAGAGATGGGGGGAATGTATAGAAAACACTTTAGAAAGAGATGGGGGGAATGTATAGAAAACACTATAGAAAGAGACAGAGGGAATGTATAGAAAACACTATAGAAAGAGACAGAGGGAATGTATAGAAAACACTATAGAAAGAGATGGGGGGGAATGTATAGAAAACACTATAGAAAGAGATGGGGGGAATGTATAGAAAACACTATAGAAAGAGACAGAGGGAATGTATAGAAAACACTATAGAAAGAGATGGGGGGAATGTATAGAAAACACTATAGAAAGAGATGGGGGGAATGTATAGAAAACTCTATAGAAAGAGATGGGGGGGAATGTATAGAAAACACTATAGAAAGAGATGGGGGGAATGTATAGAAAACACTATAGAAAGAGATGGGGAGGAATGTATAGAAAACACTATAGAAAGAGATGGGGGGAATGTATGGAAAACACTATAGAAAGAGACAGAGGGAATGTATAGAAAACACTATAGAAAGAGATGGGGGGAATGTATAGAAAACACTATAGAAAGAGATGGGGGAATGTATAGAAAACACTATAGAAAGAGACAGAGGGAATGTATAGAAAACACTATAGAAAGAGATGGGGGGAATGTATAGAAAACACTATAGAAAGAGACAGAGGGAATGTATAGAAAACACTATAGAAAGAGACAGAGGGAATGTATAGAAAACACTATAGAAAGAGATGGGGGGGAATGTATAGAAAACACTATAGAAAGAGATGGGGGGAATGTATAGAAAACACTATAGAAAGAGATGGGGGGAATGTATAGAAAACACTATAGAAAGAGATGGGGGGGAATGTATAGAAAACACTATAGAAAGAGATGGGGGGAATGTATAGAAAACACTATAGAAAGAGATGGGGGGGAATGTATAGAAAACACTATAGAAAGAGATGGGGGGAATGTATAGAAAACACTATAGAAAGAGATGGGGGGGAATGTATAGAAAACACTATAGAAAGAGATGGGGGGAATGTATAGAAAACTCTATAGAAAGAGATGGGGGGGAATGTATAGAAAACACTATAGAAAGAGATGGGGGGGAATGTATAGAAAACACTATAGAAAGAGATGGGGGGGAATGTATAGAAAACACTATAGAAAGAGATGGGGGGAATGTATAGAAAACACTATAGAAAGAGATGGGGGGAATGTATAGAAAACACTATAGAAAGAGATGGGGGGAATGTATAGAAAACACTATAGAAAGAGACAGAGGGAATGTATAGAAAACACTATAGAAAGAGATGGGGGGGAATGTATAGAAAACACTATAGAAAGAGATGGGGGGAATGTATGGAAAACACTATAGAAAGAGACAGAGGGAATGTATAGAAAACACTATAGAAAGAGATGGGGGGGAATGTATAGAAAACACTATAGAAAGAGATGGGGGGAATGTATAGAAAGAGATGGGGGGAATGTATAGAAAACACTATAGAAAGAGATGGGGGAATGTATAGAAAACACTATAGAAAGAGATGGGGGGGAATGTATAGAAAACACTATAGAAAGAGATGGGGGGAATGTATAGAAAACACTATAGAAAGAGATGGGGGAATGTATAGAAAACACTATAGAAAGAGATGGGGGGAATGTATAGAAAGAGATGGGGGGAATGTATAGAAAACACTATAGAAAGAGATGGGGGAATGTATAGAAAACACTATAGAAAGAGATGGGGGGAATGTATAGAAAACACTATAGAAAGAGATGGGGGGGAATGTATAGAAAACACTATAGAAAGAGATGGGGGGGAATGTATAGAAAACACTATAGAAAGAGACAGAGGGAATGTATAGAAAACACTATAGAAAGAGATGGGGGGGAATGTATAGAAAACACTATAGAAAGAGATGGGGGGAATGTATAGAAAACACTATAGAAAGAGATGGGGGAATGTATAGAAAACACTATAGAAAGAGATGGGGGGAATGTATAGAAAACACTATAGAAAGAGATGGGGGGAATGTATGGAAAACACTATAGAAAGAGATGGGGGAATGTATAGAAAACACTATAGAAAGAGATGGGGGGAATGTATAGAAAACACTATAGAAAGAGATGGGGGGAATGTATGGAAAACACTATAGAAAGAGATGGGGGAATGTATAGAAAACACTATAGAAAGAGATGGGGGGGAATGTATAGAAAACACTATAGAAAGAGATGGGGGGAATGTATAGAAAACACTATAGAAAGAGATGGGGGAATGTATAGAAAACACTATAGAAAGAGATGGGGGGAATGTATAGAAAACACTATAGAAAGAGATGGGGGAATGTATAGAAAACACTATAGAAAGAGATGGGGGGAATGTATAGAAAACACTATAGAAAGAGATGGGGGAATGTATAGAAAACACTATAGAAAGAGATGGGGGGAATGTATAGAAAACACTATAGAAAGAGATGGGGGGGAATGTATAGAAAACACTATAGAAAGAGATGGGGGGGAATGTATAGAAAACACTATAGAAAGAGACTACATGTAACCGAACAAGGGAATTCCAATTCAAAGTTCTACACTGAACAAAGATGTAAACGCAACAATTTAAAAGATTTGACTGAGTTACAGTTCAAATAAGGAAATCAGTCAATTGAAATACATTCATTAGGCCCTAATCTATGGATTTCAGATGACTGGGAATACAGATATGCATCTGTTGGTCACAGATCAGAAAACCAGTCAGTATCTGGTGTGACCACCATTTGCCTCATGCAGTGCGACACATCTCCTTCTCATAGAGTTGATCAGGCTGTTGATTGTGGCCTGTGGAATGTTGTCCCACTCCTCTTCAATGGCTGTAAAGTTGCTGGATATTGGCAGGAACTGGAACACGCTGTCGTACACGTCAATCCAGAGCATCCCAAACGTGCTCAATGGGTGACATATCTGGTGAGTATGCAGGCCATGGAAGAACTGGGACATTTTCAGCTTCCAGGAACTGTGTACAGATCCTTGCGACATGGAGCCGTGCATTATCATGCTGAAACATGAGGTGATGGTGGAGGATGAATGGCACGACAATGTGCCTCAGGATCTCATCACGGTATCTCTGTGCATTCAAATTGCCATTGATAAAATGCAATTGTGTTCGTTGTCCGTAGCTTATGCCTGCCGATATCGTAACCCCACTGCCACCATGGGTCACTCTGTTCACATCGTTGACATCAGCAAACTGCTGCCATCTGCCCTGTACAGTTGAAACCGATATTCTGTGAAGAGCACACGTCTCCAGTGTGCCAGTGGCCATCAAAGGTGAGCCTTTGTCAACTGAAGTCTGTTACGACACTAAACTGCAGTCAGGTCAAGACCCTGGTGAGGATGACGAGCATGCAGATGAGCTTCCCTGAGATGGTTTCTGACAGTTTGTGCAGAAATTCTTTGGTTGTGCAAAACCACAGTTCCATCAGCTGTCTGGGTGGCTGGTCTCAAACGATCCCGCAGGTGAAGAAGCCGGATGTGGAGGTCCTGGGCTGGCGTGGTTACACGTGGTCTGCGGTTGTGAGGCCAGGTGGACGCACTGCCAAATTCTCTAAAACAATGTTTGATGCGGCTTATGGTAGAAAAATTAACATTCAATTCTCTGGCAACAGCTCTGGTTGACATTCCTGGAGTCACCATGCCAATTGCACACTCCCTCAAAACTTGAGACATCTGTGGCATTGTGTTGTGTGACAAAACTGCACATTTTAGAGTGGCCTGTTATTGTCCCCAGCACAAGGTGCACCTGTGTAATGATTATGCTGTTTAATCAGCTTCTTGATATGACACACCTGTCAGGTGGATGGATTATCTTGTCAAGGGGAAATGTTCACTAACAGGGATGTAAATAAATTTGTCCACAGCATTTGAGAGAAATAAGCTTTTTGTGCGAATTGACATTTTCTTTGATTTTAGCTCATGAAACATGGAACCAACACTATACATGTTGCGTTTATATTTTTATTCAGTATATGTAGGCTGAATTAAGAATTTACATGGCCAGATCATTCTTGTATAATTTTATTCTCTATACACTGAGTGTACAAAACATTAGGAACACCTTCTTAATATTGAGTTGCACCCCCTTTTGCCCACAGAACAGCCTCAATTCGTTGGGGCACGGACTCTACAAGGTGTAGAAAGCGTTCCCCAGGGACGCTGGCCCACGTTGGCTGGATGTCCTTTGGGTGGTGGACCATTCTTGATACACACAGGAAACTTTTGAAAGGGAAAAACCCAGCAGCGTTGCAGTTCTTGACACACACAAACCGGTGTTCCTGGCACCTACTACCATACCCCATTTGTCTTGCCCATTCACCCTCCGAATGCCAAACATACACAATCCATGTCTCAATGGTCTCAAGGCTTAAAAGTCCTACTTTGACCCATCTCCTCCCCTTCATTTACACTATTAAAGTGGATTTAACAGGTGACATCAATAAGGGATCATAGCTTCCACCTGGATTCATCTGGTCAGTCTATGTCATGGAAAGAGCAGGTGTTCCCAATGTTTTGTAGACTGTGTATATGTTGGTCATATTTTTACTGTTGGGAAGAATAGGATGTTATGCAGAACAATATGTTGGCAGGACAAGGATATGTATGTTTGTTCACATGGAAGTCAGTGATTTATGTTTACTATAGTTAATGAGGCAATACCAATGTGATGGGACTAAAATGAAAGGGCATTTAGTTGACAATAACAAGACTAAACCATTATTCAAATTAGTCAAATTTTTGTAAGACTTAATGATATTTCAGTCAAAATGATTAAGACTAGACTAAATCTTAAAGAGTGCCAAAATGAACACACACACGAGTTGTTAGGTCTGTCTGGGGCCCAGTGAGCCACACTGCTCAACATGGTGGGTAGGGAGGAAATCGCACACAGCAGAGATAAGGAAGTGATTGAAATGCATCTTGCTATGATGATGTTGTCCTGCAGGTACAACTGCAATCGCTACAATGAAGACGATGCCAAGGCAGCCAGAGACTCTCAGGAGGTTATTATCTGGCCATTCTGGGACTAATACTACATTACATTTACGTCATTTAGAAGACTAGTACTTTTACTACTACTATTATTATTACTACTATTATTATTACTACTATTATTATTACTACTACTATTATTATTATTACTACTATTACTATTACTACTACTACTATTACTACTACTATTATTACTACTACTATTATTACTACTACTATTATTATTATTACTACTATTATTATTACTGCTGCTACTACTACTACTAATAGTACTACTGCTATGGCTATTACTAGCCTACTACTACTATGACTTACTACTGCTATTACTAATATTAATATTACTATTACTACTACTTCCGCTACTACTATTCTGCTGCTGCTGCTATTACTAGCCTAGTACTAGTCTACTATTACTAGCGATGTTCCCTCTAATTCTTATCGGCACTGAGCAAATGTCAGGTCTGCTGAGTGCAAACTTGAACGTTGTGAGCGGGCGTTTACTGTGAACACTGAGGCTGGACCCGCTTTAAGTTACAGTTTCAGACAGTGGTCAAGTAGGCTACTGTGGCTATTTGATCATAATGTAGGCCTACCAGAGTGGCCTACCATCAAAAACTATGGAGAAAATGCATCCCATAAAATATTTTAACGTGGAAATAGCTGTTCTATCATTCAGCCTACAGTAGCAGCCAATGTGTGGTGTTCAATGTAGGGCTACATTCCATGAGACTTTAGAACAAAACATGCAGGGCTTGACATTAACCTGTTTATCCACTTGTCCTTCAGATAAGGAGGTGACTTAAAATGTTGTGTTGTTTGATGCAAGAAACCACTTTACAAAATAAAATGCATCATTATTCCCATACCATTATTACAGAGAATCAGACATTATGCTACCCTCTGCCTATTGGCTACTTCGCTTATTCAAGCCTGTCTCAAAATACAGCACTGCCCCTTTAAGACAAAAAAAAAGCTCTTTACCTGACTCGCTTTTCAAAGATGTCTAGAAATGTACATGTTTTCTTGTAGGAAGCAATCACTCCCTTATTGCTGACTACAAATGATCTATAACTGGGATAATAACTCACTAACTAGCAAAGGATATGAACAAATGATCTATAACTGGGATAATAACTCACTAACTAGCAAAGGATATGAACAAATGATCTATAACTGGGATAATAACTCACTAACTAGCGAAGGATATGAACAAATGATCTATAACTGGGATAATAACTCACTAACTAGCAAAGGATATGAACAAATGATCTATAACTGGGATAATAACTCACTAACTAGCGAAGGATATGAACAAATGATCTATAACTGGGATAATAACTCACTAACTAGCAAAGGATATGAATGAATGATCTATAACTGGGATAATAACTCACTAACTAGCAAAGGATATGAACAAATGATCTATAACTGGGCTAATAACTCACTAACTAGCAAAGGATATGAACAAATGATCTATAACTGGGATAATAACTCACTAACTAGCAAAGGATATGAACAAATGATCTATAACTGGGATAATAACTCACTAACTAGCAAAGGATATGAACAAATGATCTATAACTGGGATAATAACTCACTAACTAGCAAAGGATATGAACTAAATGTGTACACGTGGCTGGCTACATGCAGCTCTCGATTTGATCTCAAAACAAGCGCATCTACTCACGACCGCTCATGCTGTAAACACAGTCCAGTTCAAAGTAAATGGCACAGATCCATATATGAATGATCAGAGGCCATCTGCGCTCTTTTAAGGTCCTTACTACTGAAAAGTGTCTGTTCCAGGTGCAGGAGTAGGAGTCAAAATAAGAATACTGGACGAGATGGAGACCCACACACTGTTGAAAAAAGGAATCTATCCAAAACGGAGGCTTGAATGCAAAATCAAGATGTTTATTGAAACATCATGGTACCCAAAGAATATACACTGCTCAAAAAAATAAAGGGAACACTTAAACAACACAATGTAACTCCAAGTCAATCACACTTCTGTGAAATCAAACTGTCCACTTAGGAAGCAACACTGATTGACAATAAATTTCACATGCTGTTGTGCAAATGGAATAGACAACAGCTGGAAATTATAGGCAACTAGCAAGACACCCCCAATAAAGGACTGGTTTTGCAGGTGGTGACCACAGACCACTTCTCAGTTCCTATGCTTCCTGGCTGATGTTTTGGTCACTTTTGAATGCTGGCGGTGCTTTCACTCTAGTGGTAGCATGAGACGGAGTCTACAACCCACACAAGTGGCTCAGGTAGTGCAGCTCATCCAGGATGGCAAATCAATGCGAGCTGTGGCAAGAAGGTTTACTGTGTCTGTCAGCGTAGTGTCCAGAGCATGGAGGCGCTACCAGGAGACAGGCCAGTACATCAGGAGACGTGGAGGAGGCCGTAGGAGGGCAACAACCCAGCAGCAGGACTGCTACCTCCGCCTTTGTGCAAGGAGGAGCAGGAGGAGCACTGCCAGAGCCCTGCAAAATGACCTCCAGCAGGCCACAAATGTGCATGTGTCTGCTCAAACAGTCAGAAACAGACTCCATGAGGGTGGTATGAGGGCCCGATGTCCACAGGTGGGGGTTGTGCTTACAGCCCAACACCGTACAGGACGTTTGGCATTTGCCAGAGAACACCAAGATTGCCAAATTCGCCACTGGCGCCCTGTGCTCTTCACAGATGAAAGCAGGTTCACATTGAGCACATGTGACAAACGTGACCGAGTCTGGAGACACCGTGGAGAACGTTCTGCTGCCTGCAACATCCTCCAGCATGACCGGTTTGGCGGTGGGTCAGTCATGGTGTGGGGTGGCATTTCTTTGGGGGGCCGCACAGCCCTCCATGTGCTCGCTAGAGGTAGCATGATTGCCATTAGGTATCGAGATGAGATCCTCAGACCCATTGTGAGACCATATGCTGGTGCTGTTGACCCTGGGTTCCTCCTAATGCAAGACAATGCTAGACCTCATGTGGCTGGAGTGTGTCAGCAGTTCCTGCAAGAGGAAGGCATTGATGCTATGGACTGGCCCGCCCGTTCCCCAGACCTGAATCCAATTGAGCACATCTGGGACATCATGTCTCGCTCCATCCACCAACGCCACGTTGCACCACAGACTGTCCAGGAGTTGGCGGATGCTTTAGTCCAGGTCTGGGAGGAGATCCCTCAGGAGACCATCCGCCACCTCATCAGGAGCATGCCCAGGCGTTGTAGGGAGGTCATACAGGCACGTGGAGGCCACACACACTATTGAGCCTCATTTTGACTTGTTTTAAGGACATTACATCAACGTTGGATCAGCCTGTAGTGTGGTTTTCCACTTTAATTTTGAGGGTGACTCCAAATCCAGACCTCCATGGGTTGATAAATTTGATTTCCATTTGATAATTTTTGTGTGATTTTGTTGTCAGCACATTCAACTATGTAAAGAAAAAAGTATTTAATAAGATTATTTCATTCATTCAGATCTAGGATGTGTTATTTTAGTGTTCCCTTAATTTTTTTGAGCAGTGTAAAGTGCCTAAATGAAAGATGAAATCATCAGTGGAAATTGTCGGAACACACCTGGTTTCTATTCCAATGATAATTGCATATGTCACATGATCGTGCAAGAAAATACATCAGAAAAATCTCTAAATCAGAACCTAGTACAATAGAATGCATGATCTAAATATATACGATCCAGATCCATATATGGCAATGGTCTATTTGCATATAGGCCTCCTGCAGCTCTGATTGGTTATGGGGTACCGGTCTGCAGAGTAAGGGCTGAGTAGTGCTCAATAGAATCCTACTCCACTGCGTTCTGCCTACAACAAAATCTCTTGCGTAGGTCGTTTTGGTTGCGGTATGTTGCATTGAAAGTAGCTAATTTTGCATTGATTCGATCACAATTCCCACAGTGGAGGGAAACTTTGATAGTGTTAACGAAAGAGGAAAACTAGGAAGTTCAATGAAGTTCAATCTCGTGCTTCTCTCCGTGGACTGATATTTATTCTGGAGTCTCTGGGCTACTGCGCCCGCACGCAGTTTAGAGGGAACGTTGATCACTAGTACTAGCCTACTACTATTACTACTACTACTACTACTACTACTACTACTACTACTACTACTACTGTAATTAAGTGAAGGCTTGTGCGTTGCAGCGCTCCAGAGCGATGTTGCAGCGGTACCTGTTCTACTGCAACCGCTACATGAACCACATGCAGTCGCTCCGCTTCGAGCACAAGCTGTACGCCGGGATCAAGGCCAAGATGGATGAGATGCAGCAGCACAACATGTCCTGGATCGAGGTGCAGTTCCTGAAGAAGGCCGTGGACGTGCTGTGTCAGTGTCGCTCCACGCTCATGTTCACATACGTCTTCGCCTTCTACCTCAAGAAGAACAACCAGTCCATCATCTTTGAGGTACACTATGGTATTAACCCTAATCCTATAGCTAACTCTAACCCTGGTAGCTAGCTAACCCTTCTACCTCAAGAAGAACAACCAGTCCATCATCTTTGAGGTACACTATGGTATTAACCCTAATCCTATAGCTAACTCTAACCCTGGTAGCTAGCTAACCCTTCTACCTCAAGAAGAACAACCAGTCCATCATCTTTGAGGTACACTATGGTATTAACCCTAATCCTATAGCTAACTCTAACCCTGGTAGCTAGCTAACCCTTCTACCTCAAGAAAAACAACCAGTCCATCATCTTTGAGGTACACTATGGTATGAACCCTAATCCTATAGCTAACTCTAACCCTGGTAGCTAGCTAACCCTTCTACCTCAAGAAAAACAACCAGTCCATCATCTTTGAGGTAGAGTACGGTATGAACCCTAATCCTATAGCTAACTCTAACTATCTGGATAAAGGCGTCCGCATGCTTCCCAGCTGAAACAGTTCGGAAGAGTTTGTGCATATATTATCATGACATTTTGTGACGTTTTTGTTTGTTTTTGGACTTTCGGTGAGGGTTTTTTCAGCTGTTCGGGCACACGACAAGCCGAAGTCAGTAGCCGAAGTCTATGCCCCTTCGTCGGTGATTGGTCAGCAGTAGGGATTCTTCAATAAAGTCTTTGTCATTCAACGAGAGACGACTTGTTTTCGTGCATATTTTTTCATTGAGAAATAATGCACCAAACATCTTCGATGTAATATTTTGCGACTAAGATCTCCTCTGCAAAAACGTCAAAATTCATGACATTTCTTGAGTTATATTATATTAATTCTGACTATTTTGAGGAAGCATATACTGGCTATAGCGTAACAAGATGGACAAACTGTACTATTGCCGCTTTTTTCTAGTTTTTCAAGCAAAGGTCTTTTAAGGGATTGTGATTACTGCATTGTAGGGAAAGAGCAAGAAATGCATTTCACTGTACTTGTGCACGTGACAAAAAATAAGAACTTGGGGCATGTGGTAGCAAAAAGTTGTGCAGTGGAAACAAGGATTTCCTGTTGGACAAATTATGAACACGACCCTGCTGTGGTGGTGAATGCAGGGATTCAAATTCTCTATCACTGCATCCGTCATATGGATTGTGGAGAGGTGTTTTTTTGAGATCGGTGTAGATCTGCTGGTTTGGAGAAGACGGCCTAATACAGGGAGAAGCATGTCTGTTCTACTAAATAGATTTACAAATAAATGTATTCTCAAATATGTTATTTTCTCTGTTACGCTGTGTGCACTGAACTGACATGCAGGAGGTTGTTGATGAAACTCCGATGTTCAGATGAAGGGAATTAAATAGTCTATAATGAGCACCACAGCAGCCTCAACTCAGACAGAGGTGGAACCTACTGTAGCTGCTGGTAAAGACTCAGACAGAGGTGTGTAACCTACTGTAGCTGCTGGTAAAGACTCAGACAGAGGTGTGTAACCTACTGTAGCTGCTGGTAAAGACTCAGACAGAGGTGTGTAACCTACTGTAGCTGCTGGTAAAGACTCAGACAGAGGTGGAACCTACTGTAGCTGCTGGTAAAGACTCAGACAGAGGTGTGTAACCTACTGTAGCTGCTGGTAAAGACTCAGACAGAGGTGTGTAACCTACTGTAGCTGCTGGTAAAGACTCAGACAGAGGTGTGTAACCTACTGTAGCTGCTGGTAAAGACTCAGACAGAGGTGTGTAACTGCTGGTAAAGACTCAGACAGAGGTGTGTAACCTACTGTAGCTGCTGGTAAAGACTCAGACAGAGGTGTGTAACCTACTGTAGCTGCTGGTAAAGACTCAGACAGAGGTGTGTAGCTGCTGGTAAAGACTCAGACAGAGGTGTGTAACCTACTGTAGCTGCTGGTAAAGACTCAGACAGAGGTGTGTAACCTACTGTAGCTGCTGGTAAAGACTCAGACAGAGGTGTGTAACCTACTGTAGCTGCTGGTAAAGACTCAGACAGAGGTGTGTAACTTACTGTAGCTGCTGGTAAAGACTCAGACAGAGGTGTGTAACCTACTGTAGCTGTTGGTAAAGACTCAGACAGAGGTGTGTAACCTACTGTAGCTGCTGGTAAAGACTCAGACAGAGGTGTGTAACCTACTGTAGCTGCTGGTAAAGACTCAGACAGAGGTGTGTAACCTACTGTAGCTGCTGGTAAAGACTCAGACAGAGGTGTGTAACCTACTGTAGCTGCTGGTAAAGACTCAGACAGAGGTGTGTAACCTACTGTAGCTGCTGGTAAAGACTCAGACAGAGGTGGAACCTACTGTAGCTGCTGGTAAAGACTCAGACAGAGGTGTGTAGCTGCTGGTAAAGACTCAGGCAGAGGTGTGTAACCTACTGTAGCTGCTGGTAAAGACTCAGACAGAGGTGTGTAACCTACTGTAGCTGTTGGTAAATACTCAGACAGAGGTGTGTAACCTACTGTAGCTGCTGGTAAAGACTCAGACAGAGGTGTGTAACCTACTGTAGCTGCTGGTAAAGACTCAGACAGAGGTGTGTAACCTACTGTAGCTGCTGGTAAAGACTCAGACAGAGGTGGAACCTACTGTAGCTGCTGGTAAAGACTCAGACAGAGGTGTGTAGCTGCTGGTAAAGACTCAGACAGAGGTGTGTAGCCTACTGTAGCTGCTGGTAAAGACTCAGACAGAGGTGTGTAGCCTACTGTAGCTGCTGGTAAAGACTCAGACAGAGGTGGAACCTACTGTAGCTGCTGGTAAAGACTCAGACAGAGGTGTGTAGCTGCTGGTAAAGACTCAGACAGAGGTGTGTAGCCTACTGTAGCTGTTGGTAAAGACTCAGACAGAGGTGTGTAGCTGCTGGTAAAGACTCAGACAGAGGTGTGTAGCCTACTGTAGCTGTTGGTAAAGACTCAGACAGAGGTGTGTAGCTGCTGGTAAAGACTCAGACAGAGGTGTGAAGCCTACTGTAGCTGCTGGTAAAGACTCAGACAGAGGTGTGTAACCTACTGTAGCTGCTGGTAAAGACTCAGACAGAGGTGTGTAACCTACTGTAGCTGTTGGTAAAGACTCAGACAGAGGTGTGTAGCCTACTGTAGCTGCTGGTAAAGACTCAGACAGAGGTGTGTAACCTACTGTAGCTGCTGGTAAAGACTCAGACAGAGGTGTGTAACCTACTGTAGCTGTTGGTAAAGACTCAGACTGAGGTGTGTAGCCTACTGTAGCTGTTGGTAAAGACTCAGACAGAGGTGTGTAGCTGCTGGTAAAGACTCAGACAGAGGTGTGTAGCCTACTGTAGCTGTTGGTAAAGACTCAGACAGAGGTGTGTAGCCTACTGTAGCTGTTGGTAAAGACTCAGACAGAGGTGTGTAGCTGCTGGTAAAGACTCAGACAGAGGTGTGTAGCCTACTGTAGCTGCTGGTAAAGACTCAGACAGAGGTGTGTAGCCTACTGTAGCTGTTGGTAAAGACTCAGACAGAGGTGTGTAGCTGCTGGTAAAGACTCAGACAGAGGTGTGTAGCCTACTGTAGCTGTTGGTAAAGACTCAGACAGAGGTGTGTAGCCTACTGTAGCTGTTGGTAAAGACTCAGACAGAGGTGTGTAGCTGCTGGTAAAGACTCAGACAGAGGTGTGTAGCCTACTGTAGCTGTTGGTAAAGACTCAGACAGAGGTGTGTAGCCTACTGTAGCTGCTGGTAAAGACTCAGTCAGAGGTGTGTAACCTACTGTAGCTGCTGGTAAAGACTCAGACAGAGGTGTGTAACCTACTGTAGCTGTTGGTAAAGACTCAGACAGAGGTGTGTAGCCTACTGTAGCTGTTGGTAAAGACTCAGACAGAGGTGTGTAGCTGCTGGTAAAGACTCAGACAGAGGTGTGTAGCCTACTGTAGCTGTTGGCAAAGACTCAGACAGAGGTGTGTAGCCTACTGTAGCTGCTGGTAAAGACTCAGACAGAGGTGTGTAGCTGCTGGTAAAGACTCAGACAGAGGTGTGTAACCTACTGTAGCTGCTGGTAAAGACTCAGACAGAGGTGTGTAGCTCCTGGTAAAGACTCAGACAGAGGTGTGTAACTGCTGGTAAAGACTCAGACAGAGGTGTGTAACCTACTGTAGCTGCTGGTAAAGACTCAGACAGAGGTGTGTAACCTACTGTAGCTGCTGGTAAAGACTCAGACAGAGGTGTGTAGCTGCTGGTAAAGACTCAGACAGAGGTGTGTAACCTACTGTAGCTGCTGGTAAAGACTCAGACAGAGGTGTGTAGCTGCTGGTAAAGACTCAGACAGAGGTGTGTAGCCTACTATAGCTGCTGGTAAAGACTCAGACAGAGGTGTGTAGCTGCTGGTAAAGACTCAGACAGAGGTGTGTAGCCTACTGTAGCTGCTGGTAAAGACTCAGACAGAGGTGTGTAACCTACTGTAGTTGCCGGTAAAGACTCAGACAGAGGTGTGTAACCTACTGTAGCTGCTGGTAAAGACTCAGACAGAGGTGTGTAGCCTACTGTAGCTGCTGGTAAAGACTCAGACAGAGGTGTGTAACCTACTGTAGCTGCTGGTAAAGACTCAGACAGAGGTGTGTAACCTACTGTAGCTGCTGGTAAAGACTCAGACAGAGGTGTGTAGCTGCTGGTAAAGACTCAGACAGAGGTGTGTAACCTACTGTAGCTGCTGGTAAAGACTCAGACAGAGGTGTGTAGCTCCTGGTAAAGACTCAGACAGAGGTGTGTAACCTACTGTAGCTGCTGGTAAAGACTCAGACAGAGGTGTGTAGCTGCTGGTAAAGACTCAGACAGAGGTGTGTAACCTACTGTAGCTGCTGGTAAAGACTCAGACAGAGGTGTGTAACCTACTGTAGCTGTTGGTAAAGACTCAGACAGAGGTGTGTAGCCTACTGTAGCTGTTGGTAAAGACTCAGACAGAGGTGTGTAACCTACTGTAGCTGCTGGTAAAGACTCAGACAGAGGTGTGTAGCCTACTGTAGCTGCTGGTAAAGACTCAGACAGAGGTGTGTAGCCTACTGTAGCTGTTGGTAAAGACTCAGACAGAGGTGTGTAGCCTACTGTAGCTGTTGGTAAAGACTCAGACAGAGGTGTGTAGCCTACTGTAGCTGTTGGTAAAGACTCAGACAGAGGTGTGTAGCCTACTGTAGCTGTTGGTAAAGACTCAGACAGAGGTGTGTAGCCTACTGTAGCTGTTGGTAAAGACTCAGACAGAGGTGTGTAGCCTACTGTAGCTGCTGGTAAAGACTCAGACAGAGGTGTGTAGCTGCTGGTAAAGACTCAGACAGAGGTGTGTAGCCTACTGTAGCTGCCGGTAAAGACTCAGACAGAGGTGTGTAACCTACTGTAGCTGCTGGTAAAGACTCAGACAGAGGTGTGTAGCTGCTGGTAAAGACTCAGACAGAGGTGTGTAACCTACTGTAGCTGCTGGTAAAGACTCAGACAGAGGTGTGTAACCTACTGTAGCTGCTGGTAAAGTCTCAGACAGAGGTGTGTAACTGCTGGTAAAGACTCAGACAGAGGTGTGTAACCTACTGTAGCTGCTGGTAAAGACTCAGACAGAGGTGTGTAACCTACTGTAGCTGCCGGTAAAGACTCAGACAGAGGTGTGTAACCTACTGTAGCTGCTGGTAAAGACTCAGACAGAGGTGTGTAGCTGCTGGTAAAGACTCAGACAGAGGTGTGTAGCCTACTGTAGCTGCCGGTAAAGACTCAGACAGAGGTGTGTAACCTACTGTAGCTGCTGGTAAAGACTCAGACAGAGGTGTGTAGCTGCTGGTAAAGACTCAGACAGAGGTGTGTAGCCTACTGTAGCTGCTGGTAAAGACTCAGACAGAGGTGTGTAGCTGCTGGTAAAGACTCAGACAGAGGTGTGTAGCCTACTGTAGCTGCTGGTAAAGACTCAGACAGAGGTGTGTAACCTACTGTAGCTGCTGGTAAAGACTCAGACAGAGGTGTGGAACCTACTGTAGCTGCTGGTAAAGACTCAGACAGAGGTGTGTAGCTGCTGGTAAAGACTCAGACAGAGGTGTGTAGCCTACTGTAGCTGTTGGTAAAGACTCAGACAGAGGTGTGTAGCTGCTGGTAAAGACTCAGACAGAGGTGTGTAGCCTACTGTAGCTGTTGGTAAAGACTCAGACAGAGGTGTGTAGCCTACTGTAGCTGCTGGTAAAGACTCAGACAGAGGTGTGTAGCTGCTGGTAAAGACTCAGACAGAGGTGTGTAACCTACTGTAGCTGCTGGTAAAGACTCAGACAGAGGTGTGTAACCTACTGTAGCTGCTGGTAAAGACTCAGACAGAGGTGTGTAACTGCTGGTAAAGACTCAGACAGAGGTGTGTAACCTACTGTAGCTGCTGGTAAAGACTCAGACAGAGGTGTGTAACCTACTGTAGCTGCCGGTAAAGACTCAGACAGAGGTGTGTAACCTACTGTAGCTGCTGGTAAAGACTCAGACAGAGGTGTGTAGCTGCTGGTAAAGACTCAGACAGAGGTGTGTAGCCTACTGTAGCTGCCGGTAAAGACTCAGACAGAGGTGTGTAACCTACTGTAGCTGCTGGTAAAGACTCAGACAGAGGTGTGTAGCTGCTGGTAAAGACTCAGACAGAGGTGTGTAGCCTATTGTAGCTGCCGGTAAAGACTCAGACAGAGGTGTGTAACCTACTGTAGCTGCTGGTAAAGACTCAGACAGAGGTGTGTAGCTGCTGGTAAAGACTCAGACAGAGGTGTGTAGCCTACTGTAGCTGCTGGTAAAGACTCAGACAGAGGTGTGTAGCTGCTGGTAAAGACTCAGACAGAGGTGTGTAACCTACTGTAGCTGCCGGTAAAGACTCAGACAGAGGTGTGTAACCTACTGTAGCTGCTGGTAAAGACTCAGACAGAGGTGTGTAGCTGCTGGTAAAGACTCAGACAGAGGTGTGTAACCTACTGTAGCTGCTGGTAAAGACTCAGACAGAGGTGTGTAACCTACTGTAGCTGCCGGTAAAGACTCAGACAGAGGTGTGTAACCTACTGTAGCTGCTGGTAAAGACTCAGACAGAGGTGTGTAACCTACTGTAGCTGCTGGTAAAGACTCAGACAGAGGTGTGTAACCTACTGTAGCTGCTGGTAAAGACTCAGACAGAGGTGTGTAACCTACTGTAGCTGCTGGTAAAGACTCAGACAGAGGTGTGTAGCTGCTGGTAAAGACTCAGACAGAGGTGTGTAACCTACTGTAGCTGCTGGTAAAGACTCAGACAGAGGTGTGGAACCTACTGTAGCTGCTGGTAAAGACTCAGACAGAGGTGTGTAACCTACTGTAGCTGCTGGTAAAGACTCAGACAGAGGTGTGGAACCTACTGTAGCTGCTGGTAAAGACTCAGACAGAGGTGTGGAACCTAATGTAGCTGCTGGTAAAGTCATTCAAAGCCTCTACTTTATCGCTCAGGATGAAACTTTCCACTGCTACTATTTTGGCCTTGTAATGTTATTGAACTGAACCAGACAACCCCATAGTAGAATAGTTGGCCTGTTTACCTAGTCGACTTGTTTACCTAGTCCCGAGTGGCGCAGTGGTCTAAGGCACTGCATCGCAGTGCTAGCTGTGCCACTAGAGATCCTGGTTCGAATCCAGGCTCTGTCGTAGCCGGCTGCGACCGGGAGACCCATGGGGCGGCGCACAAGGGTAGGGGAGGGAATGGCCGGCAGGGTTGTAGCTCAGTTGGTAGAGCATGGCATTTGCAATGCCAGGGTTGTGGGTTCGATTCCCACGGGGGGTATGAAAAAAATATATGTATGCACTCACTAACTGTAAGTCGCTCTGGATAAGAGCGTCTGCTAAATGACTAAAATGTAATGTAAATGTGTTCTATGCAAGATAAATATTCCTCTTGAGGCGCATTCAAGTTGCGAGAGCCATAGGGAGGGAAACATGTATTCTGACGAGCAGTTTTAAAAAGATCCCAGTTTTATATTACTACCATGTTTAGTTGGCATGGTTTAGGCTCGGCTGTGATCTTAAAGGGGCAGTGTCGTCTTAAAGGGGCAGTGTCGTCTTAAAGGGGCAGTGTCGTCTTAAAGGGGCAGTGACATACTTTGTAATAGAAACAAAAAAAAGTGAATAATAATTGATAATTATTTTTATATTCATGTTTGTAATAAAATTATGAACAATAATACCAATCAGGATGTTGTGTCCAATGGGGTAAATGCAGATGGACAAACCTCATGCTTCAGCTTGATGTACATTTTATAACCACTCTGCTACATCAGTTGGGCTACAGGTCATAAGGTATAATATGTATAACCATGCATAGGCTATATGCACATGGTCCAATATGTTCAAATCATTTTTACCAATATGTTATTGGGCCAATTTCTGGAGGTGGAAATGATATTTTAGATGGTGTCAGTATCCATTTATTTTAATACATTTTTTAGTAGAATGTCCTTTTAAAAAGTCACCCGAACTTCTCAGTCCTTAAGCATCAAAATGATCATGACCCTGGACCCCCTAAGCAAGGAGACTGGAATTGGTCAAACTCACATTTTAGTACATGAACATGATCCTCTTTCCCTAAAAAGCATGATGGGCTTTACATGAAAGGGGAGGTTAACTTGGCCCCAGACAATCGATCTGAGATCGACTTAAGTTTCAGTCATGGGATTTGTTTTTGTGGGGGTAATAAGGCTTAACTGACCGAGGCTGACTTGTTGTTATGATGTCATCAGAACAACCAGGCGGACCTGGAGAACTGTACAGAGACGTTGTCTGGATACCTGGAGAGGG
>NW_028160657.1:0-2000 GCF_964263955.1 Coregonus lavaretus | reverse complement strand
TAAAGCTGATCTACCCGATATAAAAAAAAATTTATATAAAAAAAATTAAAAAACTCCAAGCGGGCTGTCATGTGCCTTTTACTGTGGAGTGGCTTCCGTCTGGCCACTCTATCATAAAGGCCTGATTGGTGGAGTGCTACAGAGATGGTTGTCCTTCTGGAAGGTTCTCCCATCTCCACAGAGGCACACTGGAGCTCTATCATAGTGACCAATGGGTTCTTGGTCACCTCCCTGACCAAGGCCCTTCTCTCCCGATTGCTCAGTTTGGCCGGGCGGCCAGCTCTAGGAAGAGTCTTGGTGGTTCCAAACTTCTTCCATCTAAGAATGATGGAGGCCACTGTGTTCTTGGGGACCTTCAATGCTGCAGAAATTTTTTGGTACCCTTCCAAAGATCTGTGCCTCGACACAATCCTGTCTAGGAGCTCTGCGGACAATTCCTTCGACCTCATGGCTTGGTTTTTCTAAAAACCTGTTTTTGCTTTGTCATTATGGGGTATTGTGTGTAGATTGATGAGGAAAACATGTATTTAATCCATTTTAGAATAAGGTTGTAACGTAACAAAATGTGGAAAAAGGGAAGGGGTCTGAATACTTTCTGAATGCATTGTAAGTGACAAGCTGAGAATGACAGTTGGCCGACTGCGGAGAGAAGGAGAGAGAGAAGGACGGAGTGAGAAAGAAGGACGGAGAGAGGAGGGAGAGAGAGAAGGAGAGAGAGGAGGGGAGAGAGAGAAGGAGAGAGAGGAGAGAGAGAAGGAGGGGGAGGGAGAGAGAGAGAGAGAATGAGGGAGAGAGAGAGAGAAGGAGGGGGAGAGAGAGAGAGAAGGAGGGAGAGAGAGAGAGAGGAGGGAGAGAGAGAGCGAGAAGGAGAGAGAGAGAAGGGAGAGAGAGAGAGAGAAAAGGAGGGAGAGAGAGACGGAGAGAGAGAGAAGGAGGGAGGGAGAGAGAGAGAGAAGGAGGGAGAGAGAGAGGAGGAAGAGAGAGAGAGAAGGGGAGAGATAGAGAGAAGGAGGGAGAGAGAGAGGAGGGAGAGAGAGGAGAGAGAGGAGGGAGAGAGGAGGGAGAGAGGAGGGAGAGAGAAAATGAGGGAGAGAGAGAGACGGAGAGAGAGAGAAGGAGGGAGGGAGAGAGAGGAAGGAGGAGGGAGAGAGAGAGAAGGGAGGGAGGGAGAGAGGAGGGAGAGAGAGAGAGGAGGGGAGAGAGAGAGAGGAGAGAGATAGAGAAGGAGGGAGAGAGAGAGAGAGGAGGGATAGAGAGAGAGAGAGAGAAGGAGGGATAGAGAGAGAGAGAAGGAGGGATAGAGAGAGAGAGAGAAGGAGGGATAGAGAGAGAAGGAGAGAGAGAGAGAGAGAGAGAGAGAGAGAGAGAGAGAGAGAAAGGAGGGATAGCGAGAGAGAGAAGGAGGGAGAGAGAGAGAAGAGGAGAAAGAGAGGAGGGAGAGAGAAGGAGGGAGAGAGAGAGGGAGAGAGACGGAGAGAGAGGAGGTGAGAGAGAGAAGGAGAGAGAGAGGAGAGAGAGAAGGAGGGGAGAGAGAAGGAGGGGGAGAGAGAGAGAAGGAGGGACAGAGAGAAGGAGGGTGGAGGGAGAGAGAGGAGGAAGGGAGAGAGAGAGAGAGAAGGAGGGAGAGAGAGAGAGAGAGAGAGAAGGAGGAGAGAGAGAGAAGGAGGAGAGGAGAGAAGGAGGGAGAGAGAGAGAGAAGGGGAGAGAGAGAAGGAGAGAGAGAGAAGGAGGGAGTGAGAGAGAAGGAGGAGGAGAGAGAGAGAGAAGGGAGTGAGAGAGGAAGAGAAGAGAGAAGGAGAGAGAGAGAAGGGAGAGAGAGGAGAGAGAAAAGGAGGGAGAGAGAGACGGAGAGAGAGAAAAGGAGGGAGGGAGAGAGAGAGAAGGAGGGAGAGAGAGAGAAGGAGGGAGAGAGAGAGAGGAGGGAGAGAGAGAGAAGGGGAGAGATAGAGAGAAGGAGGGAGAGAGAGAGGAGGGAGAGAGAGAGAAGGAGGGAGAGAGTG
>NW_028160658.1:32500-35165 GCF_964263955.1 Coregonus lavaretus | reverse complement strand
GATTTTGATGCACTTTTCTCGGATTGGGGTGGTGGTCAGACACCCCCATATGGATAACCGCCGGCGGACACCAGGAGAACCAGGGACCGACTCCTGGCTCACGGAGGCCGATTTTGTTGCACTTTTCTCGGATTGGGGTGGTGGTCAGACACCCCCATATGGAAATCATCCGGTTGACACTATGAGAACCAGGGACCGACTCCTGGCTCACGGAGGCCGATTTTGATGCACTTTTCTCGGATTGGGGTGGTGGTCAGACACCCCCATATGGTAAACCGCCGGCGGACACTAGGAGAACCAGGGGAGGCTCTTACCTCACACATGGGGGTTTTGGGTGCCCTTGGCCGGCTTGGGGGTGACCCCAAGGGGGGGTCCAAGACCCCACACCCGGATCCATCCACAGGGGGGCGCCACAGGTCACTTTAAGCCTGATTTCACTATGGGTACCCAGGGGAGGCTGTTCACTCACACATGGGGGTTTTGGGTGCCCTTGGTCGGCATGGCTGGCTTGGGGAGACCCCAAGAAGGGTCCAAGCACCCACAGCCGAATCCATCCACAGGGGGGCGCCACAGGTCACTTTAGGCCTGATTTCACCTGGGGGGAACACTGGGGAGGCTGTTCACTCACACATGGGGGTTTTGGGTGCCCTTGGTCGGCATGGCTGGCTTGGGGGAGACCCCAAGAAGGGGTCCAAGCACCCCCACCAAGATCCATCCACAGGGGGGCGCCACAGGTCACTTTAAGCCTGATTTCACTATGGGTACACTGGGGAGGCTGTTCACTCACACATGGGGGTTTTGGGTGCCCATGGTCGGCATGGCTGGCTTGGAGGAGACCCCAAGAAGGGGTCCAAGCACCCCCACCAAGATCCATCCACAGGGGGGCGCCACAGGTCACTTTAAGCCTGATTTCACTATGGGTACCCAGGGGAGGCTGTTCACTCACACATGGGGGTTTTGGGTGCCCATGGCCGGCATGGATGGCTTGGGGGGGACCCCAAGAAGGGGTCCAAGACCCCACAGCCGGATCCATCCACAGGGGGGCGCCACAGGTCACTTTAGGCCGGATTTCACTATGGGGACCCAGGGGAGGCTGTTCACTCACACATGGGGGTTTTGGGTGCCCTTGGTCGGCATGGCTGGCTTGGGGGAGACCCCAAGAAGGGGTCCAAGCACCCACAGCCGAATCCATCCACAGGGGGGCGCCACAGGTCACTTTAGGCCTGATTTCACTGGGGGGACACTGGGGAGGCTGTTCACTCACACATGGGGGTTTTGGGTGCCCTTGGTCGGCATGGCTGGCTTGGGGGAGACCCCAAGAAGGGGTCCAAGCACCCCCACCAAGATCCATCCACAGGGGGGGCGCCACAGGTCACTTTAAGCCTGATTTCACTATGGGTACACTGGGGAGGCTGTTCACTCACACATGGGGGGTTTTGGGTGCCCATGGTCGGCATGGCTGGCTTGGAGGAGACCCCAAGAAGGGGTCCAAGCACCCCCACCAAGATCCATCCACAGGGGGGCGCCACAGGTCACTTTAAGCCTGATTTCACTATGGGTACCCAGGGGAGGCTGTTCACTCACACATGGGGGTTTTGGGTGCCCATGGCCGGCATGGATGGCTTGGGGGGGACCCCAAGAAGGGGTCCAAGACCCCACAGCCGGATCCATCCACAGGGGGGCGCCACAGGTCACTTTAGGCCGGATTTCACTATGGGGACCCAGGGGAGGCTGTTCACTCACACATGGGGGTTTTGGGTGCCCTTGGTCGGCATGGCTGGCTTGGGGGAGACCCCAAGAAGGGGTCCAAGCACCCACAGCCGAATCCATCCACAGGGGGGCGCCACAGGTCACTTTAGGCCTGATTTCACTGGGGGGGACACTGGGGAGGCTGTTCACTCACACATGGGGGTTTTGGGTGCCCTTGGTCGGCATGGCTGGCTTGGGGGAGACCCCAAGAAGGGGTCCAAGCACCCCCCACCAAGATCCATCCACAGGGGGGGCGCCACAGGTCACTTTAAGCCTGATTTCACTATGGGTACACTGGGGAGGCTGTTCACTCACACATGGGGGTTTTGGGTGCCCATGGTCGGCATGGCTGGCTTGGAGGAGACCCCAAGAAGGGGTCCAAGCACCCCCACCAAGATCCATCCACAGGGGGGCGCCACAGGTCACTTTAAGCCTGATTTCACTATGGGTACCCAGGGGAGGCTGTTCACTCACACATGGGGGTTTTGGGTGCCCATGGCCGGCATGGATGGCTTGGGGGGGGACCCCAAGAAGGGGTCCAAGACCCCACAGCCGGATCCATCCACAGGGGGGCGCCACAGGTCACTTTAGGCCGGATTTCACTATGGGGACCCAGGGGAGGCTGTTCACTCACACATGGGGGTTTTGGGTGCCCTTGGTCGGCATGGCTGGCTTGGGGGAGACCCCAAGAAGGGGTCCAAGCACCCACAGCCGAATCCATCCACAGGGGGGGCGCCACAGGTCACTTTAGGCCTGATTTCACTGGGGGGACACTGGGGAGGCTGTTCACTCACACATGGGGGTTTTGGGTGCCCTTGGTCGGCATGGCTGGCTTGGGGGAGACCCCAAGAAGGGGTCCAAGCACCCCCACCAAGATCCATCCACAGGGGGGGCGCCACAGGTCACTTTAAGCCTG
>NW_028160658.1:12500-20000 GCF_964263955.1 Coregonus lavaretus | reverse complement strand
CATCCGGTTGACACTATGAGAACCAGGGACCGACTCCTGGCTCCCGGAAGGCCGATTTTGATGCACTTTTCTCGGATTGGGTTGGTGGTCAGACACCCCTATATGGAAACCATCCGGTTGACACTATGAGAACCAGGGACCGACTCCTGGCTCCCGGAAGGCCGATTTTGATGCACTTTTCTCGGATTGGGTTGGTGGTCAGACACCCCCATATGGAAACCATCCGGTTGACACCAGGAGAACCAGGGACCGACTCCTGGCTCCCGGAAGGCCGATTTTGATGCACTTTTCTCGGATTGGGTTGGTGGTCAGACACCCCCATATGGAAATCATCCGGTTGACACTATGAGAACCAGGGACCGACTCCTGGCTCCCGGAAGGCCGATTTTGATGCACTTTTCTCGGATTGGGTTGGTGGTCAGACACCCCCATATGGAAACCATCCGGTTGACACTATGAGAACCAGGGACCGACTCCTGGCTCCCGGAAGGCCGATTTTGATGCACTTTTCTCGGATTGGGTTGGTGGTCAGACACCCCCATATGGAAATCATCCGGTTGACACTATGAGAACCAGGGACCGACTCCTGGCTCCCGGAAGGCCGATTTTGATGCACTTTTCTCGGATTGGGTTGGTGGTCAGACACCCCCATATGGAAACCATCCGGTTGACACCAGGAGAACCAGGGACCGACTCCTGGCTCCCGGAAGGCCGATTTTGATGCACTTTTCTCGGATTGGGTTGGTGGTCAGACACCCCCATATGGAAATCATCCGGTTGACACTATGAGAACCAGGGACCGACTCCTGGCTCCCGGAAGGCCGATTTTGATGCACTTTTCTCGGATTGGGTTGGTGGTCAGACACCCCCATATGGAAACCATCCGGTTGACACCAGGAGAACCAGGGACCGACTCCTGGCTCCCGGAAGGCCGATTTTGATGCACTTTTCTCGGATTGGGTTGGTGGTCAGACACCCCCATATGGAAACCATCCGGTTGACACCAGGAGAACCAGGGACCGACTCCTGGCTCCCGGAAGGCCGATTTTGATGCACTTTTCTCGGATTGGGTTGGTGGTCAGACACCCCCATATGGAAACCATCCGGTTGACACCAGGAGAACCAGGGACCGACTCCTGGCTCCCGGAAGGCCGATTTTGATGCACTTTTCTCGGATTGGGTTGGTGGTCAGACACCCCCATATGGAAATCATCCGGTTGACAACAGGAGAACCAGGGACCGACTCCTGGCTCCCGGAAGGCCGATTTTGATGCACTTTTCTCGGATTGGGTTGGTGGTCAGACACCCCCATATGGAAACCATCCGGTTGACACTATGAGAACCAGGGACCGACTCCTGGCTCACGGAGGCCGATTTTGATGCACTTTTCTCGGATTGGGGTGGTGGTCAGACACCCCCATATGGATAACCGCCGGCGGACACCAGGAGAACCAGGGACCGACTCCTGGCTCACGGAGGCCGATTTTGTTGCACTTTTCTCGGATTGGGGTGGTGGTCAGACACCCCCATATGGAAATCATCCGGTTGACACTATGAGAACCAGGGACCGACTCCTGGCTCACGGAGGCCGATTTTGATGCACTTTTCTCGGATTGGGGTGGTGGTCAGACACCCCCATATGGTAAACCGCCGGCGGACACTAGGAGAACCAGGGGAGGCTCTTACCTCACACATGGGGGTTTTGGGTGCCCTTGGCCGGCTTGGGGGTGACCCCAAGGGGGGGTCCAAGACCCCACACCCGGATCCATCCACAGGGGGGCGCCACAGGTCACTTTAAGCCTGATTTCACTATGGGTACCCAGGGGAGGCTGTTCACTCACACATGGGGGTTTTGGGTGCCCTTGGTCGGCATGGCTGGCTTGGGGGAGACCCCAAGAAGGGGTCCAAGCACCCACAGCCGAATCCATCCACAGGGGGGCGCCACAGGTCACTTTAGGCCTGATTTCACTGGGGGGACACTGGGGAGGCTGTTCACTCACACATGGGGGTTTTGGGTGCCCTTGGTCGGCATGGCTGGCTTGGGGGAGACCCCAAGAAGGGGTCCAAGCACCCACAGCCGAATCCATCCACAGGGGGGCGCCACAGGTCACTTTAGGCCTGATTTCACTGGGGGGACACTGGGGAGGCTGTTCACTCACACATGGGGGTTTTGGGTGCCCTTGGTCGGCATGGCTGGCTTGGGGGAGACCCCAAGAAGGGGTCCAAGCACCCCCACCAAGATCCATCCACAGGGGGGCGCCACAGGTCACTTTAAGCCTGATTTCACTATGGGTACACTGGGGAGGCTGTTCACTCACACATGGGGGTTTTGGGTGCCCATGGTCGGCATGGCTGGCTTGGAGGAGACCCCAAGAAGGGGTCCAAGCACCCCCACCAAGATCCATCCACAGGGGGGCGCCACAGGTCACTTTAAGCCTGATTTCACTATGGGTACCCAGGGGAGGCTGTTCACTCACACATGGGGGTTTTGGGTGCCCATGGCCGGCATGGATGGCTTGGGGGGGACCCCAAGAAGGGGTCCAAGACCCCACAGCCGGATCCATCCACAGGGGGGCGCCACAGGTCACTTTAGGCCGGATTTCACTATGGGGACCCAGGGGAGGCTGTTCACTCACACATGGGGGTTTTGGGTGCCCTTGGTCGGCATGGCTGGCTTGGGGGAGACCCCAAGAAGGGGTCCAAGCACCCACAGCCGAATCCATCCACAGGGGGGCGCCACAGGTCACTTTAGGCCTGATTTCACTGGGGGGACACTGGGGAGGCTGTTCACTCACACATGGGGGTTTTGGGTGCCCTTGGTCGGCATGGCTGGCTTGGGGGAGACCCCAAGAAGGGGTCCAAGCACCCCCACCAAGATCCATCCACAGGGGGGCGCCACAGGTCACTTTAAGCCTGATTTCACTATGGGTACACTGGGGAGGCTGTTCACTCACACATGGGGGTTTTGGGTGCCCATGGTCGGCATGGCTGGCTTGGAGGAGACCCCAAGAAGGGGTCCAAGCACCCCCACCAAGATCCATCCACAGGGGGGCGCCACAGGTCACTTTAAGCCTGATTTCACTATGGGTACCCAGGGGAGGCTGTTCACTCACACATGGGGGTTTTGGGTGCCCATGGCCAGCATGGATGGCTTGGGGGGGACCCCAAGAAGGGGTCCAAGACCCCACAGCCGGATCCATCCACAGGGGGGCGCCACAGGTCACTTTAGGCCGGATTTCACTATGGGGACCCAGGGGAGGCTGTTCACTCACACATGGGGGTTTTGGGTGCCCTTGGTCGGCATGGCTGGCTTGGGGGAGACCCCAAGAAGGGGTCCAAGCACCCACAGCCGAATCCATCCACAGGGGGGCGCCACAGGTCACTTTAGGCCTGATTTCACTGGGGGGACACTGGGGAGGCTGTTCACTCACACATGGGGGTTTTGGGTGCCCTTGGTCGGCATGGCTGGCTTGGGGGAGACCCCAAGAAGGGGTCCAAGCACCCCCACCAAGATCCATCCACAGGGGGGCGCCACAGGTCACTTTAAGCCTGATTTCACTATGGGTACACTGGGGAGGCTGTTCACTCACACATGGGGGTTTTGGGTGCCCATGGTCGGCATGGCTGGCTTGGAGGAGACCCCAAGAAGGGGTCCAAGCACCCCCACCAAGATCCATCCACAGGGGGGCGCCACAGGTCACTTTAAGCCTGATTTCACTATGGGTACCCAGGGGAGGCTGTTCACTCACACATGGGGGTTTTGGGTGCCCATGGCCGGCATGGATGGCTTGGGGGGGACCCCAAGAAGGGGTCCAAGACCCCACAGCCGGATCCATCCACAGGGGG
The DNA here is from genome assembly GCF_964263955.1 of Coregonus lavaretus. Taxonomy (NCBI): domain Eukaryota; kingdom Metazoa; phylum Chordata; class Actinopteri; order Salmoniformes; family Salmonidae; genus Coregonus; species Coregonus lavaretus. The sequence goes on along the minus strand of NW_028160658.1, from coordinate 16,154 downwards.
GCGCCACAGGTCACTTTAGGCCGGATTTCACTATGGGGACCCAGGGGAGGCTGTTCACTCACACATGGGGGTTTTGGGTGCCCTTGGTCGGCATGGCTGGCTTGGGGGAGACCCCAAGAAGGGGTCCAAGCACCCACAGCCGAATCCATCCACAGGGGGGCGCCACAGGTCACTTTAGGCCTGATTTCACTGGGGGGACACTGGGGAGGCTGTTCACTCACACATGGGGGTTTTGGGTGCCCTTGGTCGGCATGGCTGGCTTGGGGGAGACCCCAAGAAGGGGTCCAAGCACCCCCACCAAGATCCATCCACAGGGGGGCGCCACAGGTCACTTTAAGCCTGATTTCACTATGGGTACACTGGGGAGGCTGTTCACTCACACATGGGGGTTTTGGGTGCCCATGGTCGGCATGGCTGGCTTGGAGGAGACCCCAAGAAGGGGTCCAAGCACCCCCACCAAGATCCATCCACAGGGGGGCGCCACAGGTCACTTTAAGCCTGATTTCACTATGGGTACCCAGGGGAGGCTGTTCACTCACACATGGGGGTTTTGGGTGCCCATGGCCGGCATGGATGGCTTGGGGGGGACCCCAAGAAGGGGTCCAAGACCCCACAGCCGGATCCATCCACAGGGGGGCGCCACAGGTCACTTTAGGCCGGATTTCACTATGGGGACCCAGGGGAGGCTGTTCACTCACACATGGGGGTTTTGGGTGCCCTTGGTCGGCATGGCTGGCTTGGGGGAGACCCCAAGAAGGGGTCCAAGCACCCACAGCCGAATCCATCCACAGGGGGGCGCCACAGGTCACTTTAGGCCTGATTTCACTGGGGGGACACTGGGGAGGCTGTTCACTCACACATGGGGGTTTTGGGTGCCCTTGGTCGGCATGGCTGGCTTGGGGGAGACCCCAAGAAGGGGTCCAAGCACCCCCACCAAGATCCATCCACAGGGGGGCGCCACAGGTCACTTTAAGCCTGATTTCACTATGGGTACACTGGGGAGGCTGTTCACTCACACATGGGGGTTTTGGGTGCCCATGGTCGGCATGGCTGGCTTGGAGGAGACCCCAAGAAGGGGTCCAAGCACCCCCACCAAGATCCATCCACAGGGGGGCGCCACAGGTCACTTTAAGCCTGATTTCACTATGGGTACCCAGGGGAGGCTGTTCACTCACACATGGGGGTTTTGGGTGCCCATGGCCGGCATGGATGGCTTGGGGGGGACCCCAAGAAGGGGTCCAAGACCCCACAGCCGGATCCATCCACAGGGGGGCGCCACAGGTCACTTTAGGCCGGATTTCACTATGGGGACCCAGGGGAGGCTTTTCACTCACACATGGGGGTTTTGGGTGCCCTTGGTCGGCATGGCTGGCTTGGGGGGGACCCCAAGAAGGGGTCCAAGACCCCACAGCCGGATCCATCCACAGGGGGGCGCCACAGGTCACTTTAGGCCGGATTTCACTATGGGGACCCAGGGGAGGCTTTTCACTCACACATGGGGGTTTTGGGTGCCCTTGGTCGGCATGGCTGGCTTGGGGGGGACCCCAAGAAGGGGTCCAAGCACCCCCACCAAGATCCATCCACAGGGGGGCGCCACAGGTCATTTTCACTAGGAGAACCAGGGGAGGGCTCCTGACTCACACATGGGCATTCTGGGTGCCCATGGCTGGGATGGGTGAGACAGAGTCCAGCCCTCCACACACAAAAGTGACCCAGCAGGCCAGAAGAAAGGGGAGAGAGAGAGAGAGAGAACAAATAATACATGGGCACAGAGCAGCCAGCCTCCATTGGAGCTGCCTGCACAGTGCTGCCCTCCTGTGGGAAAGGTTCACACACACACTCACTCACTCACTCACACAGACACACACAGACAAACCTATTCACTTGGGCCTTCTCCCTCATGCCCTGCTGACATCCATGCAGGCCCACATTGACCTTTGTGACCTCTGGAGCTCCATGCACCTTGTTCTAAACTCCCTGCCTAGTAAAGGGCATCTCCCATGGGCATGAGAGTACAGCTCACTCCCCTGGAGCACCATGCCTCTTTTTAATCACTCTCTCCCTATTAAAACCCTCTCTCCCATGGGCTTGAGAGTACAGCTTACTCCCTTGACCTCCAGAGGTATAGGAGGCCAAAAAAAAAGGGGGACAGAGCAGACAGCCCCCAAAGGGGATGCCTGCTCTGCCCCCCTATGAGACAGGTTCACTCACTCACACAGACACACCTATTCACTTGGGCCTTCTCCCTCATGCCCTGCTGACATCCATGCAGGCCCACATTGACCTTTGTGACCTCTGGAGCTCCATGCCTCTTTTTAAACTCTCTCTTCCCATTAAAAGCCTCTCTCACATGGGCTTGAGAGTACAGCTTACTCCCTTGACCTCCAGAGGTATAGGAGGCCAAAAAAAAAGGGGGACAGAGCAGACAGCCCCCAAAGGGGATGCCTGCTCTGCCCCCCTATGAGACAGGTTCACTCACTCACACAGACACACCTATTCACTTGGGCCTTCTCTCTGTGGCCCTGCTGACAGCCATGCAGGCCCACATTGACCTTTGTGACCTCTGGAGCTCATTGCCTCCATCTCTACACTCCATGCCCAGTGAAACCCTCTCTCACTCGGCCTGAGACTGCAGCTCACTCCCTGGATGGCCTGGGCTCCAGAACCACGACCACCAAGCCCACACTCCCTGCCCACTCAAACCCTCTCTCACTCGGCCTCAGACTGCAGCTCACTCCCTGGATGGCCTGGGCTCCAGAACCACGACCACCAAGCCCACACTCCCTGCCCACTCAAACCCTCTCTCACTCGGCCTCAGACTGCAGCTCACTCCCTGGATGGCCTGGGCTCCAGAACCACGACCACCAAGCCCACACTCCCTGCCCGCTCAAACCATCTCTCACTCGGACTGAGACTGCAGCTCACTGCATGGGCGTCCCCGACCTCCATGCCTCCAGGCCCACACTCCGTGTCCGCTCAAACCATCTCTCACTCGGACTGAGACTGCAGCTCACTGCATGGGCGTCCCCGACCTCCATGCCTCCAGGCCCACACTCCGTGTCCGCTCAAACCATCTCTCACTCGGACTGAGACTGCAGCTCACTGCATGGGCGTCCCCGACCTCCATGCCTCCAGGCCCACACTCTGTGTCCGCTCAAACCATCTCTCACTCGGACTGAGACTGCAGCTCACTGCATGGGCGTCCCCGACCTCCATGCCTCCAGGCCCACACTCCGTGTCCGCTCAAACCATCTCTCACTCGGACTGAGACTGCAGCTCACTGCATGGGCGTCCCCGACCTCCATGCCTCCAGGCCCACACTCCGTGTCCGCTCAAACCATCTCTCACTCGGACTGAGACTGCAGCTCACTGCATGGGCGTCCCCGACCTCCATGCCTCCAGGCCCACACTCTGTGTCCGCTCAAACCATCTCTCACTCGGACTGAGACTGCAGCTCACTGCATGGGCCTCCCCGACCTCCATGCCTCCAGGCCCACACTCCGTGTCCGCTCAAACCATCTCTCACTCGGACTGAGACTGCAGCTCACTGCATGGGCGTCCCCGACCTCCATGCCTCCAGGCCCACACTCCGTGTCCGCTCAAACCATCTCTCACTCGGACTGAGACTGCAGCTCACTGCATGGGCGTCCCCGA
>NW_028160658.1:0-2500 GCF_964263955.1 Coregonus lavaretus | reverse complement strand
ACATGGTTGTCCGCCGGCGGACACCAGGAGAACCAGGGACCGACTCCTGGCTCACGGAAGGCCGATTTGATGCACTTTTTTCGGATTGGGGTGGTGGTCAGACACCCCCATATGGAAATCATCCGGTTGACAACAGGAGAACCAGGGACCGACTCCTGCCTCACGGAAGGCCGATTTTGATGCACTTTTCTCGGATTGGGTTGGTGGTCAGACACCCCCATATGGATAACCGCCGGCGGACACCAGGAGAACCAGGGACCGACTCCTGGCTCCCGGAAGGCCGATTTTGATGCACTTTTCTCGGATTGGGTTGGTGGTCAGACACCCCCATATGGAAATCATCCGGTTGACACTATGAGAACCAGGGACCGACTCCTGGCTCCCGGAAGGCCGATTTTGATGCACTTTTCTCGGATTGGGTTGGTGGTCAGACACCCCCATATGGAAACCATCCGGTTGACACCAGGAGAACCAGGGACCGACTCCTGGCTCCCGGAAGGCCGATTTTGATGCACTTTTCTCGGATTGGGTTGGTGGTCAGACACCCCCATATGGAAATCATCCGGTTGACACTATGAGAACCAGGGACCGACTCCTGGCTCCCGGAAGGCCGATTTTGATGCACTTTTCTCGGATTGGGTTGGTGGTCAGACACCCCCATATGGAAACCATCCGGTTGACACTATGAGAACCAGGGACCGACTCCTGGCTCCCGGAAGGCCGATTTTGATGCACTTTTCTCGGATTGGGTTGGTGGTCAGACACCCCCATATGGAAATCATCCGGTTGACACTATGAGAACCAGGGACCGACTCCTGGCTCCCGGAAGGCCGATTTTGATGCACTTTTCTCGGATTGGGTTGGTGGTCAGACACCCCCATATGGAAATCATCCGGTTGACACTATGAGAACCAGGGACCGACTCCTGGCTCCCGGAAGGCCGATTTTGATGCACTTTTCTCGGATTGGGTTGGTGGTCAGACACCCCTATATGGAAACCATCCGGTTGACACTATGAGAACCAGGGACCGACTCCTGGCTCCCGGAAGGCCGATTTTGATGCACTTTTCTCGGATTGGGTTGGTGGTCAGACACCCCCATATGGAAACCATCCGGTTGACACCAGGAGAACCAGGGACCGACTCCTGGCTCCCGGAAGGCCGATTTTGATGCACTTTTCTCGGATTGGGTTGGTGGTCAGACACCCCCATATGGAAATCATCCGGTTGACACTATGAGAACCAGGGACCGACTCCTGGCTCCCGGAAGGCCGATTTTGATGCACTTTTCTCGGATTGGGTTGGTGGTCAGACACCCCCATATGGAAACCATCCGGTTGACACTATGAGAACCAGGGACCGACTCCTGGCTCCCGGAAGGCCGATTTTGATGCACTTTTCTCGGATTGGGTTGGTGGTCAGACACCCCCATATGGAAATCATCCGGTTGACACTATGAGAACCAGGGACCGACTCCTGGCTCCCGGAAGGCCGATTTTGATGCACTTTTCTCGGATTGGGTTGGTGGTCAGACACCCCCATATGGAAACCATCCGGTTGACACCAGGAGAACCAGGGACCGACTTCCTGGCTCCCGGAAGGCCGATTTTGATGCACTTTTCTCGGATTGGGTTGGTGGTCAGACACCCCCATATGGAAATCATCCGGTTGACACTATGAGAACCAGGGACCGACTCCTGGCTCCCGGAAGGCCGATTTTGATGCACTTTTCTCGGATTGGGTTGGTGGTCAGACACCCCCATATGGAAACCATCCGGTTGACACCAGGAGAACCAGGGACCGACTCCTGGCTCCCGGAAGGCCGATTTTGATGCACTTTTCTCGGATTGGGTTGGTGGTCAGACACCCCCATATGGAAACCATCCGGTTGACACCAGGAGAACCAGGGACCGACTCCTGGCTCCCGGAAGGCCGATTTTGATGCACTTTTCTCGGATTGGGTTGGTGGTCAGACACCCCCATATGGAAACCATCCGGTTGACACCAGGAGAACCAGGGACCGACTCCTGGCTCCCGGAAGGCCGATTTTGATGCACTTTTCTCGGATTGGGTTGGTGGTCAGACACCCCCATATGGAAATCATCCGGTTGACAACAGGAGAACCAGGGACCGACTCCTGGCTCCCGGAAGGCCGATTTTGATGCACTTTTCTCGGATTGGGTTGGTGGTCAGACACCCCCATATGGAAACCATCCGGTTGACACTATGAGAACCAGGGACCGACTCCTGGCTCACGGAGGCCGATTTTGATGCACTTTTCTCGGATTGGGGTGGTGGTCAGACACCCCCATATGGATAACCGCCGGCGGACACCAGGAGAACCAGGGACCGACTCCTGGCTCACGGAGGCCGATTTTGTTGCACTTTTCTCGGATTGGGGTGGTGGTCAGACACCCCCATATGGAAATCATCCGGTTGACACTATGAGAACCAGGGACCGACTCCTGGCTCACGGAGGCCGATTTTGATGCACTTTTCTC